>NC_074690.1:6568744-6823744 GCF_029448725.1 Salvelinus fontinalis
CTGGTTTAGTACAAATATAGCAAAACGTATCAGGAACATTCAGCAACGTACACAGCTGGTTGCATAGTAACGGAGTCAGCGGCCTGAGTCTATTCTGTAGTTACAGTCCCTCTATTCAGCAACGTACACAGCTGGTTGCATAGCAACGGAGTCAGCGTCCTGAGTCTGTAGTTACAGTCCCTCTATTCAGCAACGTACACAGCTGGTTGCATAGCAACGGAGTCAGCAGCCTGAGTCTGTAGTTACAGTCCCTTCTGTTATTATATAAATTACTTCCAAAATAGAGAAAGTTATTTTTCTCATTCTATGATTTTTTGAGTGATATTTTCTTTAATTCAAAGTCTACGTACAAAGGATGCTGGGAACCCCGTGGTGGATGTGTTGTTTAGCAGGATGCTGGGAACCCTGTGGTGGATGTGTTGTTCAGCAGGATGCTGGGAACCCCGTGGTGGATGTGTTGGTCAGCAGGATGCTGGGAACCCCGTGGTGGATGTGTTGTTCAGCAGGATGCTGGGAACCCCGTGGTGGATGTGTTGTTCAGCAGGATGCTGGGAACCCCGTGGTGGATGTGTCGTTTAGCAGGATGCTGGGAACCCCGTGGTGGATGTGTTGTTCAGCAGGATGCTGGGAACCCCGTGGTGGATGTGTTGTTCAGCAGGATGCTGGGAACCCCGTGGTGGATGTGTTGTTTAGCAGGATGCTGGGACCCCCGTGGTGGATGTGTTGTTCAGCAGGATGCTGGGAACCTCGTGGTGGATGTGTTGTTCAGCAGGATGCTGGGAACCCCATGGTGGATGTGTTGTTCAGCAGGATGCTGGGAACCCCGTGGTGGATGTGTTGGTCAGCAGGATGCTGGGAACCCCGTGGTGGATGTGTTGTTCAGCAGGATGCTGGGAACCCCGTGGTGGATGTGTTGTTTAGCAGGATGCTGGGAACCCCGTGGTGGATGTGTTGGTCAGCAGGATGCTGGGAACCCCGTGGTGGATGTGTTGTTCAGCAGGATGCTGGGAACCCCGTGGTGGATGTGTTGTTCAGCAGGATGCTGGGAACCCCGTGGTGGATGTGTTGTTCAGCAGGATGCTGGGAACCCCGTGGTGGATGTGTTGTTCAGCAGGATGCTGGGAACCCCACAAAACGTGGTGGATTTGTTGTTCAGCAGGATGCTGGTAACCCCACAAAACGTGGTGGATTTGTTGTTTAGCAGGATGCTGGGAACCCTGTGGTGGATGTGTTGTTCAGCAGGATGCTGGGAACCCCGTGGTGGATGTGTTGATCAGCAGGATGCTGGGAACACCACTACCCTATCAGGAGCTGTTCCAGAAGGGTTTTATACAGAGCTTTCGGAAAGTATTCAGACCCTTTGACTTTTCCCACATTTTGTTACGTTACGTCCTTCATTCGCCGTGAGTCATAATCCCAGAATAGAAGGCATGGCTTGACAGTCTCTAAATGTCAGTCCACTTTGTAACAGGTGTCTCTTTCCGTTCATCAATTGGCCGCTGAACAGTTTGGAATGGATCGATTTGATTTGTCAGTAAAAAATTAAATATATATACAGAAAGATTGTTTAAAGTGACGAGGACTGCAGAATAAAGTCGGGGATTTATTTCTATTGTGGTCCGATTTTTTACATAAATACATATACTACCGGTCAAAAGGTTTACAACACCTACTCATTCAAGGGTTTTTCTTTATTTTTACTATTTTCTACATTGTAGAATAACACACATGGAATCATATAGTAACCAAAAAAGTGTTAAACAAATCAAAATATATTTATATTTGAGATTCTTCAAATAGCCACCCTTTGCCTTGATTACAGCTTTGCACACACTTGGCGTTCTCTCAACCAGCTTCATGAGGTAGTCACCTGGAATGCATTTCAATTAATAACAGGTGTGTCTTGTTAAAAGTTCATTTGTGGAATTTCTTTCCTTCTTAATGTGTTTGAGCCAATCAGTTGTGTTGTGACAAGGTAGGGGTGGTATACAGAAGATAGTCCTATTTTGTAAAAGACCAAGTCCATATTATGGCATGAACAGCTAAAATGAGCAAAGAGAAAGGACCGTCATTACTTTAAGACATGAAGGTCAGACAATTCGGAACATTTCAAGAACTTTGAAAGTTTCTTCAAGTGCAGTCGCAAAAACCATGAAGCGCCATGAAGAAACTGGCTCTCATGAGGACCGCCACAGGAAAGGAAGACCCAGAGTTATCTCTGCTGCAGAGGATAAGATCATTAGAGTTACCAGCCTCAGACTGTAGCCCAAATAAATGCTTCAGAGTTCAAGTAACAGACACATCTCAACATCAACTGTTCAGAGGAGACTGAATCAGGCCTTCATGGTCAAATTGCTGTAAAGAAACCACTACTTAAGGACACCAATAATAAGAAGAGACTTGCTTTGGCCAAGAAACACGAGCAATGGACATTAGACCGATGGAAATGTGTCCTTTGGTCTGGAGTCCGTATTGGAGATTTTTGGTTCCAACAGCAGTGTCTTTGTGAGACGAGGTGTGGGTGAAGGGATAATCTCCTCATGTGTATTTCCCACCGTAAAGCATGTAGGAGGAGGTGTTATGTTGTGGGGGTGCTTTGCTGGTGACACTGTCTGTGATTTATTTAGAATTCAAGGCACACTTAACCAGCATGTCTACCACAGCATTCTGCAGCGGTACGCCCATCCCATCTGGTTTGGGCTTAGTGGGACTATCATTTGTTTTTCAACAGGACATTGACCCAAAATACCTCCAGGCTGTGTAAGGGCTATTATACAGAGAAGGAGAGTGATGGAGTGCTGCATCAGATGACCTGGCCTCCACAATCCCCCGACCTCAAACCAACTGAGATGGTTGAGAGAATGCCAAGAGTGTGCAAAGCTATCATCAAGGCAAAGGGTGGCTACTTTGAAGAATCTCAAATATAAAATATGTTTTGTTTAACACATTTTTGGTTACTACATGATTCCATGTGTTATTTCATAGTTTTGATGTCTTCACTATTATTCTTCAATGTAGAAAATAGTTAAAAAATATAAAGAAAAACCCTTGAATGAGTAGGTGTTCTAAAACTTTTGACCGGTACTGTATTAAATTACTGATAGACACATTACAGAGATACATATTTTAAAAAGTCTCAACCTCCAGATGAGGTTAACTACAGTTCTGACCAGCTTGTTTGGCTGGTCGCTTATTGTTTAGATGTTTGGGGCTGCTGGTGAACCATGATGATAATCAGTGACACTAGACTAGATGGTTGGGGCTGCTGGTGAACCATGATGATAATCAGACACTAGACTGGATGTTTGGGGCTGCTGGTGAACCATGATGATAATCAGACACTAGACTGGATGTTTGGGGCTGCTGGTGAACCATGATGATAATCAGACACTAGACTAGATGTTTGGGGCTGCTGGGGAACCATGATGATAATCAGACACTAGACTAGATGTTTGGGGCTGCTGGGGAACCATGATGATAATCAGTGACACTAGACTAGATGGTTGGGGCTGCTGGTGAACCATGATGATAATCAGACACTAGACTAGATGTTTGGGGCTGCTGGTGAACCATGATGATAATCAGACACTAGACTAGATGTTTGGGGCTGCTGGTGAACCATGATGATAATCAGACACTAGACTAGATATTTGGGGCTGCTGGGGAACCATGATGTGTAGCATAATCAGACACTAGACTAGATGTTTGGGGCTGCTGGTGAACCATGATGATAATCAGACACTAGACTAGATGTTTGGGGCTGCTGGTGAACCATGATGATAATCAGACACTAGACTAGATGGTTGGGGCTGCTGGTGAACCATGATGATAATCAGATACTAGACTAGATGGTTGGGGCTGCTGGTGAACCATAATGATAATCAGACACTAGACTAGATGTTTGGGGCTGCTGGTGAACCATGATGATAATCAGACACTAGACTAGATGGTTGGGGCTGCTGGTGAACCATGATGATAATCAGTGACACTAGACTAGATGTTTGGGGCTGCTGGTGAACCATGATGATAATCAGTGACACTAGACTAGATGTTTGGGGCTGCTGGGGAACCATGATGATAATCAGTGACACTAGACTAGATGTGTGGGGCTGCTGGGGAACCATGATGATAATCAGTGACACTAGACTAGATGTTTGGGGCTGCTGGGGAACCATGATGATAATCAGACACTAGACTAGATGGTTGGGGCTGCTGGGGAACCATGATGATAATCAGACACTAGACTAGATGTTTGGGGCTGCTGGCGAACCATGATGATAATCAGACACTAGACTAGATGTTTGGGGCTGCTGGTGAACCATGATGATAATCAGACACTAGACTAGATATTTGGGGCTGCTGGGGAACCATGATGTGTAGCATAATCAGACACTAGACTAGATGTTTGGGGCTGCTGGTGAACCATGATGATAATCAGACACCAGACTAGATGTTTGGGGCTGCTGGTGAACCATGATGATAATCAGACACTAGACTAGATGGTTGGGGCTGCTGGTGAACCATGATGATAATTAGATACTAGGCTAGATGGTTGGGGCTGCTGGTGAACCATAATGATAATCAGACACTAGACTAGATGTTTGGGGCTGCTAGTGAACCATGATGATAATCAGACACTAGACTAGATGGTTGGGGCTGCTGGGGAACCATGATGATAATCAGACACTAGACTAGATGGTTGGGGCTGCTGGTGAACCAACATGATAATCAGTGACACTAGACTAGATGTTTGGGGCTGCTGGTGAACCATGATGATAATCAGACACTAGAGTAGATGTTTGGGGCTGCTGGTGAACCATGATGATAATCAGACACTAGACTAGATGTTTGGGGCTGCTGAGGAACCATGATGATAATCAGACACTAGACTAGATGTTTGGGGCTGCTGGTGAACCATGATGATAATCAGACACTAGACTAGATGGTTGGGGCTGCTGGGGAACCATGATGATAATCAGTGACACTAGACTAGATGTTTGGGGCTGCTGGTGAACCATGATGATAATCAGACACTAGACTAGATGGTTGGGGCTGCTGGTGAACCATGATGATAATCAGACACTAGACTAGCTGGTTGGGGCTGCTGGTGAACCATGAAGATAGTCAGACACTAGACTAGATGTTTGGGGCTGCTGGGGAACCATGATGATAATCAGACACTAGACTAGATGTTTGGGGCTGCTGGTGAACCATGATGATAATCAGTGACACTAGACTAGATGTTTGGGGCTGCTGGTGAACCATGATGATAATCAGTGACACTAGACTAGATGTTTGGGGCTGCTGGTGAACCATGATGATAATCAGACACTAGACTAGATGGTTGGGGCTGCTGGTGAACCATGATGATAATCAGACACTAGACTAGATGTTTGGGGCTGCTGGTGAACCATGATGATAATCAGACACTAGACTAGATGGTTGAGGCTGCTGGGGAACCATGATGATAATCAGACACTAGACTAGATGTTTGGGGCTGCTGGTGAACCATGATGATAATCAGACGCTAGACTAGATGGTTGGGGCTGCTGGTGAACCATGATGATAATCAGACACTAGACTAGATGGTTGGGGCTGCTGGTGAACCATGATGATAATCAGATACTAGACTAGATGGTTGGGGCTGCTGGTGAACCATAATGATAATCAGACACTAGACTAGATGGTTGGGGCTGCTGGTGAACCATGATGATAATCAGATACTAGACTAGATGGTTGGGGCTGCTGGTGAACCATAATGATAATCAGACACTAGACTAGATATTTGGGGCTGCTGGGGAACCATGATGTGTAGCATAATCAGACACTAGACTAGATGTTTGGGGCTGCTGGTGAACCATGATGATAATCAGACACTAGACTAGATGGTTGGGGCTGCTGGTGAACCAACATGATAATCAGTGACACTAGACTAGATGTTTGGGGCTGCTGGTGAACCATGATGATAATCAGACACTAGAGTAGATGTTTGGGGCTGCTGGTGAACCATGATGATAATCAGACACTAGACTAGATGTTTGGGGCTGCTGAGGAACCATGATGATAATCAGACACTAGACTAGATGTTTGGGGCTGCTGGTGAACCATGATGATAATCAGACACTAGACTAGATGGTTGGGGCTGCTGGGGAACCATGATGATAATCAGTGACACTAGACTAGATGGTTGGGGCTGCTGGTGAACCATGATGATAATCAGACACTAGACTAGCTGGTTGGGGCTGCTGGTGAACCATGAAGATAGTCAGACACTAGACTAGATGTTTGGGGCTGCTTTGGAACCATGATGATAATCAGACACTAGACTAGATGTTTGGGGCTGCTGGTGAACCATGATGATAATCAGTGACACTAGACTAGATGTTTGGGGCTGCTGGTGAACCATGATGATAATCAGTGACACTAGACTAGATGTTTGGGGCTGCTGGTGAACCATGATGATAATCAGACACTAGACTAGATGGTTGGGGCTGCTGGTGAACCATGATGATAATCAGACACTAGACTAGATGTTTGGGGCTGCTGGTGAACCATGATGATAATCAGACACTAGACTAGATGGTTGAGGCTGCTGGGGAACCATGATGATAATCAGACACTAGACTAGATGTTTGGGGCTGCTGGTGAACCATGATGATAATCAGACGCTAGACTAGATGGTTGGGGCTGCTGGTGAACCATGATGATAATCAGACACTAGACTAGATGGTTGGGGCTGCTGGTGAACCATGATGATAATCAGATACTAGACTAGATGGTTGGGGCTGCTGGTGAACCATAATGATAATCAGACACTAGACTAGATGGTTGGGGCTGCTGGTGAACCATGATGATAATCAGATACTAGACTAGATGGTTGGGGCTGCTGGTGAACCATAATGATAATCAGACACTAGACTAGATATTTGGGGCTGCTGGGGAACCATGATGTGTAGCATAATCAGACACTAGACTAGATGTTTGGGGCTGCTGGTGAACCATGATGATAATCAGACACTAGACTAGATGTTTGGGGCTGCTGGTGAACCATGATGATAATCAGACACTAGACTAGATGGTTGGGGCTGCTGGTGAACCATGATGATAATCAGATACTAGACTAGATGGTTGGGGCTGCTGGTGAACCATAATGATAATCAGACACTAGACTAGATGTTTGGGGCTGCTGGTGAACCATGATGATAATCAGACACTAGACTAGATGGTTGGGGCTGCTGGTGAACCATGATGATAATCAGTGACACTAGACTAGATGTTTGGGGCTGCTGGTGAACCATGATGATAATCAGTGACACTAGACTAGATGTTTGGGGCTGCTGGGGAACCATGATGATAATCAGTGACACTAGACTAGATGTGTGGGGCTGCTGGGGAACCATGATGATAATCAGTGACACTAGACTAGATGTTTGGGGCTGCTGGGGAACCATGATGATAATCAGACACTAGACTAGATGGTTGGGGCTGCTGGGGAACCATGATGATAATCAGACACTAGACTAGATGTTTGGGGCTGCTGGCGAACCATGATGATAATCAGACACTAGACTAGATATTTGGGGCTGCTGGGGAACCATGATGTGTAGCATAATCAGACACTAGACTAGATGTTTGGGGCTGCTGGTGAACCATGATGATAATCAGACACCAGACTAGATGTTTGGGGCTGCTGGTGAACCATGATGATAATCAGACACTAGACTAGATGGTTGGGGCTGCTGGTGAACCATGATGATAATCAGATACTAGGCTAGATGGTTGGGGCTGCTGGTGAACCATAATGATAATCAGACACTAGACTAGATGTTTGGGGCTGCTAGTGAACCATGATGATAATCAGACACTAGACTAGATGGTTGGGGCTGCTGGTGAACCAACATGATAATCAGTGACACTAGACTAGATGTTTGGGGCTGCTGGTGAACCATGATGATAATCAGACACTAGAGTAGATGTTTGGGGCTGCTGGTGAACCATGATGATAATCAGACACTAGACTAGATGGTTGGGGCTGCTGAGGAACCATGATGATAATCAGACACTAGACTAGATGTTTGGGGCTGCTGGTGAACCATGATGATAATCAGACACTAGACTAGATGGTTGGGGCTGCTGGGGAACCATGATGATAATCAGTGACACTAGACTAGATGTTTGGGGCTGCTGGTGAACCATGATGATAATCAGACACTAGACTAGATGGTTGGGGCTGCTGGTGAACCATGATGATAATCAGACACTAGACTAGCTGGTTGGGGCTGCTGGTGAACCATGAAGATAGTCAGACACTAGACTAGATGTTTGGGGCTGCTGGGGAACCATGATGATAATCGGACACTAGACTAGATGTTTGGGGCTGCTGGTGAACCATGATGATAATCAGTGACACTAGACTAGATGTTTGGGGCTGCTGGTGAACCATGATGATAATCAGTGACACTAGACTAGATGTTTGGGGCTGCTGGTGAACCATGATGATAATCAGACACTAGACTAGATGGTTGGGGCTGCTGGTGAACCATGATGATAATCAGACACTAGACTAGATGTTTGGGGCTGCTGGTGAACCATGATGATAATCAGACACTAGACTAGATGTTTGGGGCTGCTGGTGAACCATGATGATAATCAGACACTAGACTAGATGGTTGGGGCTGCTGGTGAACCATGATGATAATCAGATACTAGACTAGATGGTTGGGGCTGCTGGTGAACCATAATGATAATCAGACACTAGACTAGATGTTTGGGGCTGCTGGTGAACCATGATGATAATCAGACACTAGACTAGATGTTTGGGGCTGCTGGTGAACCATGATGATAATCAGACACTAGACTAGATGTTTGGGGCTGCTGGTGAACCATGATGATAATCAGACACTAGACTATATGGTTGGGGCTGCTGGTGAACCATGATGATAATCAGATACTAGACTAGATGGTTGGGGCTGCTGGTGAACCATAATGATAATCAGACACTAGACTAGATGTTTGGGGCTGCTGGTGAACCATGATGATAATCAGACACTAGACTAGATGGTTGGGGCTGCTGGTGAACCATGATGATAATCAGTGACACTAGACTAGATGTTTGGGGCTGCTGGTGAACCATGATGATAATCAGTGACACTAGACTAGATGTTTGGGGCTGCTGGGGAACCATGATGATAATCAGTGACACTAGACTAGATGTGTGGGGCTGCTGGGGAACCATGATGATAATCAGTGACACTAGACTAGATGTTTGGGGCTGCTGGGGAACCATGATGATAATCAGACACTAGACTAGATGGTTGGGGCTGCTGGGGAACCATGATGATAATCAGACACTAGACTAGATGTTTGGGGCTGCTGGCGAACCATGATGATAATCAGACACTAGACTAGATGTTTGGGGCTGCTGGTGAACCATGATGATAATCAGACACTAGACTAGATATTTGGGGCTGCTGGGGAACCATGATGTGTAGCATAATCAGACACTAGACTAGATGTTTGGGGCTGCTGGTGAACCATGATGATAATCAGACACCAGACTAGATGTTTGGGGCTGCTGGTGAACCATGATGATAATCAGACACTAGACTAGATGGTTGGGGCTGCTGGTGAACCATGATGATAATCAGATACTAGGCTAGATGGTTGGGGCTGCTGGTGAACCATAATGATAATCAGACACTAGACTAGATGTTTGGGGCTGCTAGTGAACCATGATGATAATCAGACACTAGACTAGATGGTTGGGGCTGCTGGGGAACCATGATGATAATCAGACACTAGACTAGATGGTTGGGGCTGCTGGTGAACCAACATGATAATCAGTGACACTAGACTAGATGTTTGGGGCTGCTGGTGAACCATGATGATAATCAGACACTAGAGTAGATGTTTGGGGCTGCTGGTGAACCATGATGATAATCAGACACTAGACTAGATGTTTGGGGCTGCTGAGGAACCATGATGATAATCAGACACTAGACTAGATGTTTGGGGCTGCTGGTGAACCATGATGATAATCAGACACTAGACTAGATGGTTGGGGCTGCTGGGGAACCATGATGATAATCAGTGACACTAGACTAGATGTTTGGGGCTGCTGGTGAACCATGATGATAATCAGACACTAGACTAGATGGTTGGGGCTGCTGGTGAACCATGATGATAATCAGACACTAGACTAGCTGGTTGGGGCTGCTGGTGAACCATGAAGATAGTCAGACACTAGACTAGATGTTTGGGGCTGCTGGGGAACCATGATGATAATCGGACACTAGACTAGATGTTTGGGGCTGCTGGTGAACCATGATGATAATCAGTGACACTAGACTAGATGTTTGGGGCTGCTGGTGAACCATGATGATAATCAGTGACACTAGACTAGATGTTTGGGGCTGCTGGTGAACCATGATGATAATCAGACACTAGACTAGATGGTTGGGGCTGCTGGTGAACCATGATGATAATCAGACACTAGACTAGATGTTTGGGGCTGCTGGTGAACCATGATGATAATC
Source organism: Salvelinus fontinalis (assembly GCF_029448725.1). Classification (NCBI taxonomy): domain Eukaryota; kingdom Metazoa; phylum Chordata; class Actinopteri; order Salmoniformes; family Salmonidae; genus Salvelinus; species Salvelinus fontinalis. Next base: position 6,579,280 of record NC_074690.1, read on the forward strand.
AGACACTAGACTAGATGGTTGGGGCTGCTGGTGAACCATGATGATAATCAGATACTAGACTAGATGGTTGGGGCTGCTGGTGAACCATAATGATAATCAGACACTAGACTAGATGTTTGGGGCTGCTGGTGAACCATGATGATAATCAGACACTAGACTAGATGGTTGGGGCTGCTGGTGAACCATGATGATAATCAGTGACACTAGACTAGATGTTTGGGGCTGCTGGTGAACCATGATGATAATCAGTGACACTAGACTAGATGTTTGGGGCTGCTGGGGAACCATGATGATAATCAGTGACACTAGACTAGATGTTTGGGGCTGCTGGGGAACCATGATGATAATCAGTGACACTAGACTAGATGTTTGGGGCTGCTGGGGAACCATGATGATAATCAGACACTAGACTAGATGGTTGGGGCTGCTGGGGAACCATGATGATAATCAGACACTAGACTAGATGTTTGGGGCTGCTGGCGAACCATGATGATAATCAGACACTAGACTAGATGTTTGGGGCTGCTGGTGAACCATGATGATAATCAGACACTAGACTAGATATTTGGGGCTGCTGGGGAACCATGATGTGTAGCATAATCAGACACTAGACTAGATGTTTGGGGCTGCTGGTGAACCATGATGATAATCAGACACCAGACTAGATGTTTGGGGCTGCTGGTGAACCATGATGATAATCAGACACTAGACGAGATGGTTGGGGCTGCTGGTGAACCATGATGATAATCAGATACTAGGCTAGATGGTTGGGGCTGCTGGTGAACCATAATGATAATCAGACACTAGACTAGATGTTTGGGGCTGCTAGTGAACCATGATGATAATCAGACACTAGACTAGATGGTTGGGGCTGCTGGGGAACCATGATGATAATCAGACACTAGACTAGATGGTTGGGGCTGCTGGTGAACCAACATGATAATCAGTGACACTAGACTAGATGTTTGGGGCTGCTGGTGAACCATGATGATAATCAGACACTAGAGTAGATGTTTGGGGCTGCTGGTGAACCATGATGATAATCAGACACTAGACTAGATGTTTGGGGCTGCTGAGGAACCATGATGATAATCAGACACTAGACTAGATGTTTGGGGCTGCTGGTGAACCATGATGATAATCAGACACTAGACTAGATGGTTGGGGCTGCTGGGGAACCATGATGATAATCAGTGACACTAGACTAGATGTTTGGGGCTGCTGGTGAACCATGATGATAATCAGACACTAGACTAGATGGTTGGGGCTGCTGGTGAACCATGATGATAATCAGACACTAGACTAGCTGGTTGGGGCTGCTGGTGAACCATGAAGATAGTCAGACACTAGACTAGATGTTTGGGGCTGCTGGGGAACCATGATGATAATCGGACACTAGACTAGATGTTTGGGGCTGCTGGTGAACCATGATGATAATCAGTGACACTAGACTAGATGTTTGGGGCTGCTGGTGAACCATGATGATAATCAGTGACACTAGACTAGATGTTTGGGGCTGCTGGTGAACCATGATGATAATCAGACACTAGACTAGATGGTTGGGGCTGCTGGTGAACCATGATGATAATCAGACACTAGACTAGATGTTTGGGGCTGCTGGTGAACCATGATGATAATCAGACACTAGACTAGATGGTTGAGGCTGCTGGGGAACCATGATGATAATCAGACACTAGACTAGATGTTTGGGGCTGCTGGTGAACCATGATGATAATCAGACGCTAGACTAGATGGTTGGGACTGCTGGGGAACCATGATGATAATCAGACACTAGACTAGATGTTTGGGGCTGCTGGTGAACCATGATGATAATCAGACACTAGACTAGAAGTTTGGGGCTGCTGGGGAACCATGATGTGTAGCATAATCAGACACTAGACTAGATGTTTGGGACTGCTGGTGAACCATGATGATAATCAGACACTAGACTAGATGTTTGGGGCTGCTGGTGAACCATGATGATAATCAGACACTAGACTAGATGGTTGAGGCTGCTGGTGAACCATGATGATAATCAGACACTAGACTAGATGTTTGGGGCTGCTGGTGAACCATGATGATAATCAGACACTAGACTAGATGGTTGGGGCTGCTGGTGAACCATGATGATAATCAGACACTAGACTAGATGGTTGGGGCTGCTGGTGAACCATGATGATAATCAGACACTAGACTAGATGGTTGGGGCTGCTGGTGAACCATGATGATAATCAGACACTAGACTAGATGGTTGGGGCTGCTGGTGAACCATGATGATAATCAGACACTAGACTAGATGTTTGGGGCTGCTGGGGAACCATGATGATAATCAGACACTAGACTAGATGTTTGGGGCTGCTGGTGAACCATGATGATAATCAGACACTAGACTAGATGTTTGGGGCTGCTGGGGAACCATGATGATAATCAGACACTAGACTAGATGGTTGGGGCTGCTGGTGAACCATGATGATAATCAGACACTAGACTAGATGTTTGGTGCTGCTGGGGAACCATGATGATAATCAGACACTAGACTAGATGTTTGGGGCTGCTGGTGAACCATGATGATAATCAGACACTAGACTAGATGTTTGGGGCTGCTGGTGAACCATGATGATAATCAGACACTAGACTAGATGGTTGGGGCTGCTGGGGGACCATGATGATAATCAGACACTAGACTAGATGTTTGGGGCTGCTGGTGAACCATGATGATAATCAGACACTAGACTAGATGGTTGGGGCTGCTGGTGAACCATGATGATAATCAGACACTAGACTAGATGTTTGGGGCTGCTGGGGAACCATGATGATAATCAGACACTAGACTAGATGGTTGGGGCTGCTGGGGAACCATGATGATAATCAGACACTAGACTATATGTTTGGGGCTGCTGGTGAACCGTGATGATAATCAGACACTAGACTAGATGGTTGGGGCTGCTGGGGAACCATGATGATAATCAGACACTAGACTAGATGGTTGGGGCTGCTGGGGAACCATGATGATAATCAGACACTAGACTAGATGTTTGGGGCTGCTGGTGAACCGTGATGATAATCAGACACTAGACTAGATGGTTGGGGCTGCTGGGGAACCATGATGAGAATCATTGACACTAGACTAGATGTTTGGGGCTGCTGGGGAACCATGATGATAATCAGACACTAGACTAGATGTTTGGGGCTGCTGGTGAACCATGATGATAATCAGACACTAGACTAGATGGTTGGGGCTGCTGGTGAACCATGATGATAATCAGACACAAGACTAGATGTTTGGGGCTGCTGGGGAACCATGATGATAATCAGACACTAGACTAGATGGTTGGGACTGCTGGGGAACCATGATGATAATCAGACACTAGACTAGATGTTTGGGGCTGCTGGTGAACCATGATGATAATCAGACACTAGACTAGAAGTTTGGGGCTGCTGGGGGACCATGATGTGTAGCATAATCAGACACTAGACTAGATGTTTGGGACTGCTGGTGAACCATGATGATAATCAGACACTAGACTAGATGGTTGGGGCTGCTGGTGAACCATGATGATAATCAGACACTAGACTAGATGGTTGGGGCTGCTGGGGAACCATGATGATAATCAGACACTAGACTAGATGTTTGGGGCTGCTGGTGAACCATGATGATAATCAGACACTAGACTAGATGGTTGGGGCTGCTGGTGAACCATGATGATAATCAGACACTAGACTAGATGGTTGGGGCTGCTGGTGAACCATGATGATAATCAGTGACACTAGACTAGATGTTTGGGGCTGCTGGTGAACCATGATGATAATCAGACACTAGACTAGATGTTTGGGGCTGCTGGGGAACCATGATGATAATCAGACACTAGACTAGATGTTTGGGGCTGTTGGTGAACCATGATGATAATCAGACACTAGACTAGATGTTTGGGGCTGCTGGGGAACCATGATGATAATCAGACACTAGACTAGATGGTTGGGGCTGCTGGGGAACCATGATGATAATCAGACACTAGACTATATGTTTGGGGCTGCTGGTGAACCGTGATGATAATCAGACACTAGACTAGATGGTTGGGGCTGCTGGGGAACCATGATGATAATCAGACACTAGACTAGATGTTTGGGGCTGCTGGGGAACCATGATGATAATCAGACACTAGACTAGATGGTTGGGGCTGCTGGGGAACCATGATGATAATCAGACACTAGACTATATGTTTGGGGCTGCTGGTGAACCGTGATGATAATCAGACACTAGACTAGATGGTTGGGGCTGCTGGGGAACCATGATGATAATCAGACACTAGACTAGATGGTTGGGGCTGCTGGGGAACCATGATGATAATCAGACACTAGACTAGATGTTTGGGGCTGCTGGTGAACCGTGATGATAATCAGACACTAGACTAGATGGTTGGGGCTGCTGGGGAACCATGATGAGAATCATTGACACTAGACTAGATGTTTGGGGCTGCTGGGGAACCATGATGATAATCAGACACTAGACTAGATGTTTGGGGCTGCTGGTGAACCATGATGATAATCAGACACTAGACTAGATGGTTGGGGCTGCTGGTGAACCATGATGATAATCAGACACAAGACTAGATGTTTGGGGCTGCTGGGGAACCATGATGATAATCAGACACTAGACTAGATGGTTGGGACTGCTGGGGAACCATGATGATAATCAGACACTAGACTAGATGTTTGGGGCTGCTGGTGAACCATGATGATAATCAGACACTAGACTAGAAGTTTGGGGCTGCTGGGGGACCATGATGTGTAGCATAATCAGACACTAGACTAGATGTTTGGGACTGCTGGTGAACCATGATGATAATCAGACACTAGACTAGATGGTTGGGGCTGCTGGTGAACCATGATGATAATCAGACACTAGACTAGATGGTTGGGGCTGCTGGGGAACCATGATGATAATCAGACACTAGACTAGATGTTTGGGGCTGCTGGTGAACCATGATGATAATCAGACACTAGACTAGATGGTTGGGGCTGCTGGTGAACCATGATGATAATCAGACACTAGACTAGATGGTTGGGGCTGCTGGTGAACCATGATGATAATCAGTGACACTAGACTAGATGTTTGGGGCTGCTGGTGAACCATGATGATAATCAGACACTAGACTAGATGTTTGGGGCTGCTGGGGAACCATGATGATAATCAGACACTAGACTAGATGTTTGGGGCTGTTGGTGAACCATGATGATAATCAGACACTAGACTAGATGTTTGGGGCTGCTGGGGAACCATGATGATAATCAGACACTAGACTAGATGGTTGGGGCTGCTGGGGAACCATGATGATAATCAGACACTAGACTATATGTTTGGGGCTGCTGGTGAACCGTGATGATAATCAGACACTAGACTAGATGGTTGGGGCTGCTGGGGAACCATGATGATAATCAGACACTAGACTAGATGGTTGGGGCTGCTGGGGAACCATGATGATAATCAGACACTAGACTAGATGTTTGGGGCTGCTGGTGAACCGTGATGATAATCAGACACTAGACTAGATATTTGGGGCTGCTGGGGAACCATGATGAGAATCATTGACACTAGACTAGATGTTTGGGGCTGCTGGGGAACCATGATGATAATCAGACACTAGACTAGATGTTTGGGGCTGCTGGTGAACCATGATGATAATCAGACACTAGACTAGATGGTTGGGGCTGCTGGTGAACCATGATGATAATCAGACACTAGACTAGATGTTTGGGGCTGCTGGGGAACCATGATGATAATCAGACACTAGACTAGATGGTTGGGACTGCTGGGGAACCATGATGATAATCAGACACTAGACTAGATGTTTGGGGCTGCTGGTGAACCATGATGATAATCAGACACTAGACTAGAAGTTTGGGGCTGCTGGGGAACCATGATGTGTAGCATAATCAGACACTAGACTAGATGTTTGGGACTGCTGGTGAACCATGATGATAATCAGACACTAGACTAGATGGTTGGGGCTGCTGGTGAACCATGATGATAATCAGACACTAGACTAGATGGTTGGGGCTGCTGGTGAACCATGATGATAATCAGACACTAGACTAGATGGTTGGGGCTGCTGGTGAACCATGATGATAATCAGTGACACTAGACTAGATGTTTGGGGCTGCTGGTGAACAATGATGATAATCAGACACTAGACTAGATGGTTGGGGCTGCTGGGGAACCATGATGATAATCAGACACTAGACTAGATGTTTGGGGCTGTTGGTGAACCATGATGATAATCAGACACTAGACTAGATGGTTGGGGCTGCTGGGGAACCATGATGATAATCAGACACTAGACTAGATGTTTGGGGCTGCTGGTGAACCATGATGATAATCAGACACTAGACTAGATGTTCGGGGCTGCTGGTGAACCATGATGATAATCAGACACTAGACTAGATGTTTGGGGCTGCTGGTGAACCATGATGATAATCAGACACTAGAATAGATGTTTGGGGCTGCTGGTGAACCATGATGATAATCAGACTCTAGAATAGATGTTTGGGGCTGCTGGTGAACCATGATGATAATCAGACACTAGAATAGATGTTTGGGGCTGCTGGGGGACCATGATGATAATCAGTGACACTAGACTAGATGTTTGGGGCTGCTGGGGAACCATGATGATAATCAGACACTAGACTAGATGGTTGGGGCTGCTGGTGAACCATGATGATAATCAGACACTAGACTAGATGTTTGGGGCTGCTGGGGAACCATGATGATAATCAGACACTAGACTAGATGTTTGGGGCTGCTGGTGAACCATGATGATAATCAGACACTAGACTAGATGTTTGGGGCTGCTGGGGAACCATGATGATAATCAGACACTAGACTAGATGGTTGGGGCTGCTGGTGAACCATGATGATAATCAGACACTAGACTAGATGGTTGTGGCTGCTGGTGAACCATGATGATAATCAGACACTAGACTAGATGGTTGGGGCTGCTGGTGAACCATGATGATAATCAGACACTAGACTAGATGGTTGGGGCTGCTGGTGAACCATGATGATAATCAGACACTAGACTAGATGTTTGGGGCTGCTGGTGAACCATGATGATAATCAGACACTAGACTAGATGTTTGGGGCTGCTGGGGAACCATGATGATAATCAGACACTAGACTAGATGGTTGGGGCTGCTGGTGAACCATGATGATAATCAGACACTAGACTAGATGTTTGGGGCTGCTGGTGAACCATGATGATAATCAGACACTAGACTAGATGGTTGGGGCTGCTGGGGGACCATGATGATAATCAGACACTAGACTAGATGTTTGGGGCTGCTGGTGAACCATGATGATAATCAGACACTAGACTAGATGTTTGGGGCTGCTGGTGAACCATGATGATAATCAGACACTAGACTAGATGGTTGGGGCTGCTGGGGAACCATGACGATAATCAGACACTAGACTAGATGGTTGGGGCTGCTGGGGAACCATGATGATAATCAGACACTAGACTAGATGGTTGGGGCTGCTGGGGAACCATGATGATAATCAGACACTAGACTAGATGGTTGGGGCTGCTGGTGAACCATGATGATAATCAGACACTAGACTAGATGTTTGGGGCTGCTGGGGAACCATGATGATAATATGACACTAGACTAGATGTTTGGGGCTGCTGGGGAACCATGATGATAATCAGACACTAGACTAGATGTTTGGGGCTGCTGGTGAACCATGATGATAATCAGACACTAAACTAGATGGTTGGGGCTGCTGGTGAACCATGATGATAATCAGACACTAGACTAGATGTTTGGGGCTTTTGGTGAACCATGATGATAATAAGACACTAGACTAGATGGTTGGGACTGCTGGGGAACCATGATGATAATCAGACACTAGACTAGATGTTTGGGGCTGCTGGTGAACCATGATGATAATCAGACACAAGACTAGAAGTTTGGGGCTGCTGGGGAACCATGATGTGTAGCATAATCAGACACTAGACTAGATGTTTGGGACTGCTGGTGAACCATGATGATAATCAGACACTAGACTAGATGTTTGGGGCTGCTGGTGAACCATGATGATAATCAGACACTAGACTAGATGTTTGGGGCTGCTGGTGAACCATGATGATAATCAGACACTAGACTAGATGGTTGGGGCTGCTGGTGAACCATGATGATAATCAGTGACACTAGACTAGATGTTTGGGGCTGCTGGTGAACCATGATGATAATCAGACACTAGAGTAGATGTTTGGGGCTGCTGGGGAACCATGATGATAATCAGACACTAGACTAGATGTTTGGGGCTGTTGGTGAACCATGATGATAATCAGACACTAGACTAGATGTTTGGGGCTGCTGGGGAACCAAGATGATAATCAGACACTAGACTAGATGTTTGGGGCTGCTGGTGAACCATGATGATAATCAGACACTAGACTAGATGTTAGGGGCTGCTGGTGAACCATGATGATAATCAGACACTAGAATAGATGTTTGGGGCTGCTGGTGAACCATGATGATAATCAGACTCTCGAATAGATGTTTGGGGCTGCTGGTGAACCATGATGATAATCAGACACTAGAATAGATGTTTGGGGCTGCTGGGGGACCATGATGATAATCAGTGACACTAGACTAGATGTTTGGGGCTGCTGGGGAACCATGATGATAATCAGACACTAGACTAGATGGTTGGGGCTGCTGGGGAACCATGACGATAATCAGACACTAGACTAGATGGTTGGGGCTGCTGGGGAACCATGATGATAATCAGACACTAGACTAGATGGTTGGGGCTGCTGGTGAACCATGATGATAATCAGACACTAGACTAGATGTTTGGGGCTGCTGGGGAACCATGATGATAATCAGACACTAGACTAGATGTTTGGGGCTGCTGGTGAACCATGATGATAATCAGACACTAGACTAGATGTTTGGTGCTGCTGGGGAACAATGATGATAATCAGACACTAGACTAGATGTTTGGGGCTGCTGGTGAACCATGATGATAATCAGACACTAGACTAGATGTTTGGGGCTGCTGGTGAACCATGATGATAATCAGACACTAGACTAGATGTTTGGGGCTGCTGGGGGACCATGATGATAATCAGACACTAGACTAGATGTTTGGGGCTGCTGGTGAACCATGATGATAATCAGACACTAGACTAGATGGTTGGGGCTGCTGGGGAACCATGACGATAATCAGACACTAGACTAGATGGTTGGGGCTGCTGGGGAACCATGATGATAATCAGACACTAGACTAGATGGTTGGGGCTGCTGGGGAACCATGATGATAATCAGACACTAGACTAGATGTTTGGGGCTGCTGGTGAACCATGATGATAATCAGACACTAGACTAGATGTTTGGGGCTGCTGGGGAACCATGATGATAATAAGACACTAGACTAGATGTTTGGGGCTGCTGGGGAACCATGATGATAATCAGACACTAGACTAGATGTTTGGGGCTGCTGGTGAACCATGATGATAATCAGACACTAAACTAGATGGTTGGGGCTGCTGGTGAACCATGATGATAATCAGACACTAGACTAGATGTTTGGGGCTTTTGGTGAACCATGATGATAATAAGACACTAGACTAGATGGTTGGGACTGCTGGGGAACCATGATGATAATCAGACACTAGACTAGATGTTTGGGGCTGCTGGTGAACCATGATGATAATAAAACACAAGACTAGAAGTTTGGGGCTGCTGGGGAACCATGATGTGTAGCATAATCAGACACTAGACTAGATGTTTGGGACTGCTGGTGAACCATGATGATAATCAGACACTAGACTAGATGTTTGGGGCTGCTGGTGAACCATGATGATAATCAGACACTAGACTAGATATTTGGGGCTGCTGGTGAACCATGATGATAATCAGACACTAGACTAGATGGTTGGGGCTGCTGGTGAACCATGATGATAATCAGTGACACTAGACTAGATGTTTGGGGCTGCTGGGGAACCATGATGATAATCAGACACTAGACTAGATGTTTGGGGCTGTTGGTGAACCATGATGATAATCAGACACTAGACTAGATGTTTGGGGCTGCTGGGGAACCAAGATGATAATCAGACACTAGACTAGATGTTTGGGGCTGCTGGTGAACCATGATGATAATCAGACACTAGACTAGATGTTAGGGGCTGCTGGTGAACCATGATGATAATCAGACACTAGACTAGATGTTTGGGGCTGCTGGTGAACCATGATGATAATCAGACACTAGACTAGATGTTCGGGGCTGCTGGTGAACCATGATGATAATCAGACACTAGACTAGATGTTTGGGGCTGCTGGTGAACCATGATGATAATCAGACACTAGAATAGATGTTTGGGGCTGCTGGTGAACCATGATGATAATCAGACTCTAGAATAGATGTTTGGGGCTGCTGGTGAACCATGATGATAATCAGACACTAGAATAGATGTTTGGGGCTGCTGGGGGACCATGATGATAATCAGTGACACTAGACTAGATGTTTGGGGCTGCTGGGGAACCATGATGATAATCAGACACTAGACTAGATGGTTGGGGCTGCTGGGGAACCATGACGATAATCAGACACTAGACTAGATGGTTGGGGCTGCTGGGGAACCATGATGATAATCAGACACTAGACTAGATGTTTGGGGCTGCTGGGGAACCATGATGATAATCAGACACTAGACTAGATGTTTGGGGCTGCTGGTGAACCATGATGATAATCAGTCACTAGACTAGATGTTTGGGGCTGCTGGGGAACCATGATGATAATCAGACACTAGACTAGATGTTTGGGGCTGCTGGGGAACCATGATGATAATCAGACACTAGACTAGATGGTTGGGGCTGCTGGTGAACCATGATGATAATCAGTGACACTAGACTAGATGTTTGGGGCTGCTGGTGAACCGTGATGATAATCAGACACTAGACTAGATGGTTGGGGCTGCTGGTGAACCGTGATGATAATCAGACACTAGACTAGATGTTTGGGGCTGCTGGGGAACCGTGATGATAATCAGACACTAGACTAGAAGTTTGGGGCTGCTGGGGAACCATGATGATAATCAGACACTAGACTAGATGTTTGGGGCTGCTGGGGAACCATGATGATAATCAGACACTAGACTAGATGTTTGGGGCTGCTGGTGAACCATGATGATAATCAGTGACACTAGACTAGATGTTTGGGGCTGCTGGTGAACCATGATGATAATCAGACACTAGACTAGATGGTTGGGGCTGCTGGGGGACCATGATGATAACCAGACACTAGACTAGATGTTTGGGGCTGCTGGTGAACCATGATGATAATCAGACACTAGACTAGATGTTTAGGGCTGCTGGTGAACCATGATGATAATCAGACACTAGACTAGATGGTTGGGGCTGCTGGGGAACCATGATGATAATCATTGACACTAGACTAGATGTTTGGGGCTGCTGGGGAACCATGATGATAATAAGACACTAGACTAGATGTTTGGGGCTGCTGGGGAACCATGATGATAATCAGACTCTAGAATAGATGTTTGGGGCTGCTGGTGAACCATGATGATAATCAGACACTAGAATAGATGTTTGGGGCTGCTGGGGGACCATGATGATAATCAGACACTAGACTAGATGGTTGGGGCTGCTGGGGAACCATGACGATAATCAGACACTAGACTAGATGGTTGGGGCTGCTGGGGAACCATGATGATAATCAGACACTAGACTAGATGTTTGGGGCTGCTGGGGAACCATGATGATAATCAGACACTAGACTAGATGTTTGGGGCTGCTGGTGAACCATGATGATAATCAGTCACTAGACTAGATGTTTGGGGCTGCTGGGGAACCATGATGATAATCAGACACTAGACTAGATGTTTGGGGCTGCTGGGGAACCATGATGATAATCAGACACTAGACTAGATGGTTGGGGCTGCTGGTGAACCATGATGATAATCAGTGACACTAGACTAGATGTTTGGGGCTGCTGGTGAACCGTGATGATAATCAGACACTAGACTAGATGTTTGGGGCTGCTGGGGAACCGTGATGATAATCAGACACTAGACTAGATGTTTGGGGCTGCTGGGGAACCATGATGATAATCAGACACTAGACTAGATGTTTGGGGCTGCTGGGGAACCATGATGATAATCAGACACTAAACTAGATGTTTGGGGCTGCTGGTGAACCATGATGATAATCAGACACTAGACTAGATGTTTGGGGCTGCTGGGGAACCATGATGATAATCAGACACTAGACTAGATGTTTGGGGCTGCTGGTGAACCATGATGATAATCAGACACTAGACTAGATGTTTGGGGCTGCTGGGGAACCATGATGATAATCAGACACTAGACTAGATGTTTGGGGCTGCTGGTGAACCATGATGATAATCAGTGACACTAGACTAGATGTTTGGGGCTGCTGGTGAACCATGATGATAATCAGACACTAGACTAGATGGTTGGGGCTGCTGGGGGACCATGATGATAACCAGACACTAGACTAGATGTTTGGGGCTGCTGGTGAACCATGATGATAATCAGACACTAGACTAGATGTTTAGGGCTGCTGGTGAACCATGATGATAATCAGACACTAGACTAGATGGTTGGGGCTGCTGGGGAACCATGATGATAATCATTGACACTAGACTAGATGTTTGGGGCTGCTGGGGAACCATGATGATAATAAGACACTAGACTAGATGTTTGGGGCTGCTGGGGAACCATGATGATAATCAGACACTAGACTAGATGGTTGGGGCTGCTGGTGAACCATGATGATAATCAGACACTAGACTAGATGTTTGGGGCTGCTGGGGAACCATGATGATAATCAGACACTAGACTAGATGGTTGGGGCTGCTGGTGAACCATGATGATAATCAGTGACACTAGACTAGATGTTTGGGGCTGCTGGTGAACCATGATGATAATCAGACACTAGACTAGATGGTTGGGGCTGCTGGGGAACCATGATGATAATCAGACACTAGACTAGATGTTTGGGGCTGCTGGTGAACCATGATGATAATCAGACACTAGACTAGATGGTTGGGGCTGCTGGGGAACCATGATGATAATCAGACACTAGACTAGATGTTTGGTGCTGCTGGTGAACCATGATGATAATCAGACACTAGACTAGATGGTTGGGGCTGCTGGTGAACCATGATGATAATCAGACACTAGACTAGATGTTTGGGGCTGCTGGTGAACCATGATGATAATCAGACACTAGAGTAGATGTTTTGGGCTGCTGGTGAACCATGATGTTAATCAGACACTAGAATAGATGTTTGGGGCTGCTGGTGAACCATGATGATAATCAGACACTAGACTAGATGGTTGGGGCTGCTGGTGAACCATGATGATAATCAGACACTAGACTAGATGTTTGGGGCTGCTGGTGAACCATGATGATAATCAGACACTAGAGTAGATGTTTTGGGCTGCTGGTGAACCATGATGTTAATCAGACACTAGAATAGATGTTTGGGGCTGCTGGTGAACCATGATGATAATCAGACTCTAGAATAGATGTTTGGGGCTGCTGGTGAACCTTGATGATAATCAGACACTAGACTAGATGGTTGGGGCTGCTGGTGAATCATGATGATAATCAGACACTAGACTAGATGGTTGGGGCTGCAGGTGAACCATGATGATAATCAGACACTCGATTAGATGTTTGGGGCTTCTGGTGAACCATGATGATAATCAGACACTAGACTAGATGTTTGGGGCTGCTGGTGAACCATGATGATAATCAGACACTAGACTAGATGTTTGGGGCTGCTGGTGAACCATGATGATAATCAGACACTAGACTAGATGTTTGGGGCTTTTGGTGAACCATGATGATAATCAGACACTAGACTAGATGGTTGGGGCTGCTGGGGAACCATGAACCATGATGATAATCAGACACTAGACTAGATGTTTGGGGCTGCTGGTGAACCATGATGATAATCAGACACTAGACTAGATGGTTGGGGCTGCTGGGGAACCATGATGATAATCAGACACTAGACTAGAAGTTTGGGGCTGCTGGGGAACCATGATGATAATCAGACACTAGACTAGATGTTTGGGGCTGCTGGTGAACCATGATGATAATCAGACACTAGACTAGATGTTTGGGGCTGCTGGTGAACCATGATGATAATCAGACACTAGACTAGATGTTTGGGGCTGCTGGTGAACCATGATGATAATCAGTGACACTAGACTAGATGTTTGGGGCTGCTGGTGAACCATGATGATAATCAGACACTAGACTAGATGTTTGGGGCTGCTGGTGAACCATGATGATAATCAGTGACACTAGACTAGATGTTTGGGGCTGCTGGTGAACCATGATGATAATCAGACACTAGACTAGATGGTTGGGGCTGCTGGGGGACCATGATGATAACCAGACACTAGACTAGATGTTTGGGGCTGCTGGTGAACCATGATGATAATCAGACACTAGACTAGATGTTTAGGGCTGCTGGTGAACCATGATGATAATCAGACACTAGACTAGATGGTTGGGGCTGCTGGGGAACCATGATGATAATCATTGACACTAGACTAGATGTTTGGGGCTGCTGGGGAACCATGATGATAATAAGACACTAGACTAGATGTTTGGGGCTGCTGGGGAACCATGATGATAATCAGACACTAGACTAGATGGTTGGGGCTGCTGGTGAACCATGATGATAATCAGACACTAGACTAGATGGTTGGGGCTGCTGGGGAACCATGATGATAATCAGACACTAGACTAGATGGTTGGGGCTGCTGGGGAACCATGATGATAATCAGACACTAGACTGTATGTTTGGGGCTGCTGGTGAACCGTGATGATAATCAGACACTAGACTAGATGGTTGGGGCTGCTGGGGCACCGTGATGATAATCATTGACACTAGACTAGATGTTTGGGGCTGCTGGTGAACCATGATGATAATCAGACACTAGACTAGAAGTTTGGGGCTGCTGGTGAACCATGATGATAATCAGACACTAGACTAGATGTTTGGGGCTGCTGGGGAACCATGATGATAATCAGACACTAGACTAGATGTTTGGGGCTGCTGGGGAACCATGATGATAATCAGACACTAGACTAGAAGTTTGGGGCTGCTGGGGAACCATGATGATAATCAGACACTAGACTAGATGTTTGGGGCTGCTGGTGAACCATGATGATAATCAGACACTAGACTAGATGTTTGGGGCTGCTGGGGAACCATGATGATAATCAGACACTAGACTAGATGGTTGGGGCTGCTGGTGAACCATGATGATAATCAGTGACACTAGACTAGATGTTTGGGGCTGCTGGTGAACCATGATGATAATCAGACACTAGACTAGATGGTTGGGGCTGCTGGGGAACCATGATGATAATCAGACACTAGACTAGATGTTTGGGGCTGCTGGTGAACCATGATGATAATCAGACACTAGACTAGATGGTTGGGGCTGCTGGGGAACCATGATGATAATCAGACACTAGACTAGATGTTTGGTGCTGCTGGTGAACCATGATGATAATCAGACACTAGACTAGATGTTTGGGGCTGCTGGTGAACCATGATGATAATCAGTGACACTAGACTAGATGTTTGGGGCTGCTGGTGAACCATGATGATAATCAGACACTAGACTAGATGGTTGGGGCTGCTGGGGGACCATGATGATAACCAGACACTAGACTAGATGTTTGGGGCTGCTGGTGAACCATGATGATAATCAGACACTAGACTAGATGTTTAGGGCTGCTGGTGAACCATGATGATAATCAGACACTAGACTAGATGGTTGGGGCTGCTGGGGAACCATGATGATAATCATTGACACTAGACTAGATGTTTGGGGCTGCTGGGGAACCATGATGATAATAAGACACTAGACTAGATGTTTGGGGCTGCTGGGGAACCATGATGATAATCAGACACTAGACTAGATGGTTGGGGCTGCTGGTGAACCATGATGATAATCAGACACTAGACTAGATGTTTGGGGCTGCTGGGGAACCATGATGATAATCAGACACTAGACTAGATGGTTGGGGCTGCTGGTGAACCATGATGATAATCAGTGACACTAGACTAGATGTTTGGGGCTGCTGGTGAACCATGATGATAATCAGACACTAGACTAGATGGTTGGGGCTGCTGGGGAACCATGATGATAATCAGACACTAGACTAGATGTTTGGGGCTGCTGGTGAACCATGATGATAATCAGACACTAGACTAGATGGTTGGGGCTGCTGGGGAACCATGATGATAATCAGACACTAGACTAGATGTTTGGTGCTGCTGGTGAACCATGATGATAATCAGACACTAGACTAGATGGTTGGGGCTGCTGGTGAACCATGATGATAATCAGACACTAGACTAGATGTTTGGGGCTGCTGGTGAACCATGATGATAATCAGACACTAGAGTAGATGTTTTGGGCTGCTGGTGAACCATGATGTTAATCAGACACTAGAATAGATGTTTGGGGCTGCTGGTGAACCATGATGATAATCAGACACTAGACTAGATGGTTGGGGCTGCTGGTGAACCATGATGATAATCAGACACTAGACTAGATGTTTGGGGCTGCTGGTGAACCATGATGATAATCAGACACTAGAGTAGATGTTTTGGGCTGCTGGTGAACCATGATGTTAATCAGACACTAGAATAGATGTTTGGGGCTGCTGGTGAACCATGATGATAATCAGACTCTAGAATAGATGTTTGGGGCTGCTGGTGAACCTTGATGATAATCAGACACTAGACTAGATGGTTGGGGCTGCTGGTGAATCATGATGATAATCAGACACTAGACTAGATGGTTGGGGCTGCAGGTGAACCATGATGATAATCAGACACTCGATTAGATGTTTGGGGCTTCTGGTGAACCATGATGATAATCAGACACTAGACTAGATGTTTGGGGCTGCTGGTGAACCATGATGATAATCAGACACTAGACTAGATGTTTGGGGCTGCTGGTGAACCATGATGATAATCAGACACTAGACTAGATGTTTGGGGCTTTTGGTGAACCATGATGATAATCAGACACTAGACTAGATGGTTGGGGCTGCTGGGGAACCATGAACCATGATGATAATCAGACACTAGACTAGATGTTTGGGGCTGCTGGTGAACCATGATGATAATCAGACACTAGACTAGATGGTTGGGGCTGCTGGGGAACCATGATGATAATCAGACACTAGACTAGAAGTTTGGGGCTGCTGGGGAACCATGATGATAATCAGACACTAGACTAGATGTTTGGGGCTGCTGGTGAACCATGATGATAATCAGACACTAGACTAGATGTTTGGGGCTGCTGGGGAACCATGATGATAATCAGACACTAGACTAGATGGTTGGGGCTGCTGGTGAACCATGATGATAATCAGTGACACTAGACTAGATGTTTGGGGCTGCTGGTGAACCATGATGATAATCAGACACTAGACTAGATGTTTGGGGCTGCTGGTGAACCATGATGATAATCAGTGACACTAGACTAGATGTTTGGGGCTGCTGGTGAACCATGATGATAATCAGACACTAGACTAGATGGTTGGGGCTGCTGGGGGACCATGATGATAACCAGACACTAGACTAGATGTTTGGGGCTGCTGGTGAACCATGATGATAATCAGACACTAGACTAGATGTTTAGGGCTGCTGGTGAACCATGATGATAATCAGACACTAGACTAGATGGTTGGGGCTGCTGGGGAACCATGATGATAATCATTGACACTAGACTAGATGTTTGGGGCTGCTGGGGAACCATGATGATAATAAGACACTAGACTAGATGTTTGGGGCTGCTGGGGAACCATGATGATAATCAGACACTAGACTAGATGGTTGGGGCTGCTGGTGAACCATGATGATAATCAGACACTAGACTAGATGGTTGGGGCTGCTGGGGAACCATGATGATAATCAGACACTAGACTAGATGGTTGGGGCTGCTGGGGAACCATGATGATAATCAGACACTAGACTGTATGTTTGGGGCTGCTGGTGAACCGTGATGATAATCAGACACTAGACTAGATGGTTGGGGCTGCTGGGGCACCGTGATGATAATCATTGACACTAGACTAGATGTTTGGGGCTGCTGGTGAACCATGATGATAATCAGACACTAGACTAGAAGTTTGGGGCTGCTGGTGAACCATGATGATAATCAGACACTAGACTAGATGTTTGGGGCTGCTGGGGAACCATGATGATAATCAGACACTAGACTAGATGTTTGGGGCTGCTGGGGAACCATGATGATAATCAGACACTAGACTAGAAGTTTGGGGCTGCTGGGGAACCATGATGATAATCAGACACTAGACTAGATGTTTGGGGCTGCTGGTGAACCATGATGATAATCAGACACTAGACTAGATGTTTGGGGCTGCTGGGGAACCATGATGATAATCAGACACTAGACTAGATGGTTGGGGCTGCTGGTGAACCATGATGATAATCAGTGACACTAGACTAGATGTTTGGGGCTGCTGGTGAACCATGATGATAATCAGACACTAGACTAGATGGTTGGGGCTGCTGGGGAACCATGATGATAATCAGACACTAGACTAGATGTTTGGGGCTGCTGGTGAACCATGATGATAATCAGACACTAGACTAGATGGTTGGGGCTGCTGGGGAACCATGATGATAATCAGACACTAGACTAGATGTTTGGTGCTGCTGGTGAACCATGATGATAATCAGACACTAAACTAGATGGTTGGGGCTGCTGGTGAACCATGATGATAATCAGACACTAGACTAGATGGTTGGGGCTGCTGGTGAACCATGATGATAATCAGACACTAGACTAGATGTTCGGGGCTGCTGGTGAACCATGATGATAATCAGACACTAGACTAGATGTTTAGGGCTGCTGGTGAACCATGATGATAATCAGACACTAGACTAGATGGTTGGGGCTAATGGGGAACCATGATGATAATCATTGACACTAGACTAGATGTTTGGGGCTGCTGGGGAACCATGATGATAATAAGACACTAGACTAGATGTTTGGGGCTGCTGGGGAACCATGATGATAATCAGACTCTAGAATAGATGTTTGGGGCTGCTGGTGAACCATGATGATAATCAGACACTAGAATAGATGTTTGGGGCTGCTGGGGGACCATGATGATAATCAGACACTAGACTAGATGGTTGGGGCTGCTGGGGAACCATGACGATAATCAGACACTAGACTAGATGGTTGGGGCTGCTGGGGAACCATGATGATAATCAGACACTAGACTAGATGTTTGGGGCTGCTGGGGAACCATGATGATAATCAGACACTAGACTAGATGTTTGGGGCTGCTGGTGAACCATGATGATAATCAGTCACTAGACTAGATGTTTGGGGCTGCTGGGGAACCATGATGATAATCAGACACTAGACTAGATGTTTGGGGCTGCTGGGGAACCATGATGATAATCAGACACTAGACTAGATGGTTGGGGCTGCTGGTGAACCATGATGATAATCAGTGACACTAGACTAGATGTTTGGGGCTGCTGGTGAACCGTGATGATAATCAGACACTAGACTAGATGTTTGGGGCTGCTGGGGAACCGTGATGATAATCAGACACTAGACTAGATGTTTGGGGCTGCTGGGGAACCATGATGATAATCAGACACTAGACTAGATGTTTGGGGCTGCTGGGGAACCATGATGATAATCAGACACTAAACTAGATGTTTGGGGCTGCTGGTGAACCATGATGATAATCAGACACTAGACTAGATGTTTGGGGCTGCTGGGGAACCATGATGATAATCAGACACTAGACTAGATGTTTGGGGCTGCTGGTGAACCATGATGATAATCAGACACTAGACTAGATGTTTGGGGCTTTTGGTGAACCATGATGATAATCAGACACTAGACTAGATGGTTGGGGCTGCTGGGGAACCATGAACCATGATGATAATCAGACACTAGACTAGATGTTTGGGGCTGCTGGTGAACCATGATGATAATCAGACACTAGACTAGATGGTTGGGGCTGCTGGGGAACCATGATGATAATCAGACACTAGACTAGAAGTTTGGGGCTGCTGGGGAACCATGATGATAATCAGACACTAGACTAGATGTTTGGGGCTGCTGGTGAACCATGATGATAATCAGACACTAGACTAGATGTTTGGGGCTGCTGGGGAACCATGATGATAATCAGACACTAGACTAGATGGTTGGGGCTGCTGGTGAACCATGATGATAATCAGTGACACTAGACTAGATGTTTGGGGCTGCTGGTGAACCATGATGATAATCAGACACTAGACTAGATGTTTGGGGCTGCTGGTGAACCATGATGATAATCAGTGACACTAGACTAGATGTTTGGGGCTGCTGGTGAACCATGATGATAATCAGACACTAGACTAGATGGTTGGGGCTGCTGGGGGACCATGATGATAACCAGACACTAGACTAGATGTTTGGGGCTGCTGGTGAACCATGATGATAATCAGACACTAGACTAGATGTTTAGGGCTGCTGGTGAACCATGATGATAATCAGACACTAGACTAGATGGTTGGGGCTGCTGGGGAACCATGATGATAATCATTGACACTAGACTAGATGTTTGGGGCTGCTGGGGAACCATGATGATAATAAGACACTAGACTAGATGTTTGGGGCTGCTGGGGAACCATGATGATAATCAGACACTAGACTAGATGGTTGGGGCTGCTGGTGAACCATGATGATAATCAGACACTAGACTAGATGGTTGGGGCTGCTGGGGAACCATGATGATAATCAGACACTAGACTAGATGGTTGGGGCTGCTGGGGAACCATGATGATAATCAGACACTAGACTGTATGTTTGGGGCTGCTGGTGAACCGTGATGATAATCAGACACTAGACTAGATGGTTGGGGCTGCTGGGGCACCGTGATGATAATCATTGACACTAGACTAGATGTTTGGGGCTGCTGGTGAACCATGATGATAATCAGACACTAGACTAGAAGTTTGGGGCTGCTGGTGAACCATGATGATAATCAGACACTAGACTAGATGTTTGGGGCTGCTGGGGAACCATGATGATAATCAGACACTAGACTAGATGTTTGGGGCTGCTGGGGAACCATGATGATAATCAGACACTAGACTAGAAGTTTGGGGCTGCTGGGGAACCATGATGATAATCAGACACTAGACTAGATGTTTGGGGCTGCTGGTGAACCATGATGATAATCAGACACTAGACTAGATGTTTGGGGCTGCTGGGGAACCATGATGATAATCAGACACTAGACTAGATGGTTGGGGCTGCTGGTGAACCATGATGATAATCAGTGACACTAGACTAGATGTTTGGGGCTGCTGGTGAACCATGATGATAATCAGACACTAGACTAGATGGTTGGGGCTGCTGGGGAACCATGATGATAATCAGACACTAGACTAGATGTTTGGGGCTGCTGGTGAACCATGATGATAATCAGACACTAGACTAGATGGTTGGGGCTGCTGGGGAACCATGATGATAATCAGACACTAGACTAGATGTTTGGTGCTGCTGGTGAACCATGATGATAATCAGACACTAAACTAGATGGTTGGGGCTGCTGGTGAACCATGATGATAATCAGACACTAGACTAGATGGTTGGGGCTGCTGGTGAACCATGATGATAATCAGACACTAGACTAGATGTTCGGGGCTGCTGGTGAACCATGATGATAATCAGACACTAGACTAGATGTTTAGGGCTGCTGGTGAACCATGATGATAATCAGACACTAGACTAGATGGTTGGGGCTAATGGGGAACCATGATGATAATCATTGACACTAGACTAGATGTTTGGGGCTGCTGGGGAACCATGATGATAATAAGACACTAGACTAGATGTTTGGGGCTGCTGGGGAACCATGATGATAATCAGACTCTAGAATAGATGTTTGGGGCTGCTGGTGAACCATGATGATAATCAGACACTAGAATAGATGTTTGGGGCTGCTGGGGGACCATGATGATAATCAGACACTAGACTAGATGGTTGGGGCTGCTGGGGAACCATGACGATAATCAGACACTAGACTAGATGGTTGGGGCTGCTGGGGAACCATGATGATAATCAGACACTAGACTAGATGTTTGGGGCTGCTGGGGAACCATGATGATAATCAGACACTAGACTAGATGTTTGGGGCTGCTGGTGAACCATGATGATAATCAGTCACTAGACTAGATGTTTGGGGCTGCTGGGGAACCATGATGATAATCAGACACTAGACTAGATGGTTGGGGCTGCTGGTGAACCATGATGATAATCAGTGACACTAGACTAGATGTTTGGGGCTGCTGGTGAACCGTGATGATAATCAGACACTAGACTAGATGTTTGGGGCTGCTGGGGAACCGTGATGATAATCAGACACTAGACTAGATGTTTGGGGCTGCTGGGGAACCATGATGATAATCAGACACTAGACTAGATGTTTGGGGCTGCTGGGGAACCATGATGATAATCAGACACTAAACTAGATGTTTGGGGCTGCTGGTGAACCATGATGATAATCAGACACTAGACTAGATGTTTGGGGCTGCTGGGGAACCATGATGATAATCAGACACTAGACTAGATGTTTGGGGCTGCTGGTGAACCATGATGATAATCAGACACTAGACTAGATGTTTGGGGCTGCTGGGGAACCATGATGATAATCAGACACTAGACTAGATGTTTGGGGCTGCTGGTGAACCATGATGATAATCAGTGACACTAGACTAGATGTTTGGGGCTGCTGGTGAACCATGATGATAATCAGACACTAGACTAGATGGTTGGGGCTGCTGGGGGACCATGATGATAACCAGACACTAGACTAGATGTTTGGGGCTGCTGGTGAACCATGATGATAATCAGACACTAGACTAGATGTTTAGGGCTGCTGGTGAACCATGATGATAATCAGACACTAGACTAGATGGTTGGGGCTGCTGGGGAACCATGATGATAATCAGACACTAGACTAGATGTTTGGGGCTGCTGGGGAACCATGATGATAATAAGACACTAGACTAGATGTTTGGGGCTGCTGGGGAACCATGATGATAATCAGACACTAGACTAGATGGTTGGGGCTGCTGGTGAACCATGATGATAATCAGACACTAGACTAGATGTTTGGGGCTGCTGGGGAACCATGATGATAATCAGACACTAGACTAGATGGTTGGGGCTGCTGGTGAACCATGATGATAATCAGTGACACTAGACTAGATGTTTGGGGCTGCTGGTGAACCATGATGATAATCAGACACTAGACTAGATGGTTGGGGCTGCTGGGGAACCATGATGATAATCAGACACTAGACTAGATGTTTGGTGCTGCTGGTGAACCATGATGATAATCAGACACTAGACTAGATGGTTGGGGCTGCTGGTGAACCATGATGATAATCAGACACTAGACTAGATGTTTGGGGCTGCTGGTGAACCATGATGATAATCAGACACTAGAGTAGATGTTTTGGGCTGCTGGTGAACCATGATGTTAATCAGACACTAGAATAGATGTTTGGGGCTGCTGGTGAACCATGATGATAATCAGACACTAGAGTAGATGTTTTGGGCTGCTGGTGAACCATGATGTTAATCAGACACTAGAATAGATGTTTGGGGCTGCTGGTGAACCATGATGATAATCAGACACTAGACTAGATGGTTGGGGCTGCTGGTGAACCATGATGATAATCAGACACTAGACTAGATGTTTGGGGCTGCTGGTGAACCATGATGATAATCAGACACTAGAGTAGATGTTTTGGGCTGCTGGTGAACCATGATGTTAATCAGACACTAGAATAGATGTTTGGGGCTGCTGGTGAACCATGATGATAATCAGACTCTAGAATAGATGTTTGGGGCTGCTGGTGAACCTTGATGATAATCAGACACTAGACTAGATGGTTGGGGCTGCTGGTGAATCATGATGATAATCAGACACTAGACTAGATGGTTGGGGCTGCAGGTGAACCATGATGATAATCAGACACTCGATTAGATGTTTGGGGCTTCTGGTGAACCATGATGATAATCAGACACTAGACTAGATGTTTGGGGCTGCTGGTGAACCATGATGATAATCAGACACTAGACTAGATGTTTGGGGCTGCTGGTGAACCATGATGATAATCAGACACTAGACTAGATGTTTGGGGCTTTTGGTGAACCATGATGATAATCAGACACTAGACTAGATGGTTGGGGCTGCTGGGGAACCATGAACCATGATGATAATCAGACACTAGACTAGATGTTTGGGGCTGCTGGTGAACCATGATGATAATCAGACACTAGACTAGATGGTTGGGGCTGCTGGGGAACCATGATGATAATCAGACACTAGACTAGAAGTTTGGGGCTGCTGGGGAACCATGATGATAATCAGACACTAGACTAGATGTTTGGGGCTGCTGGTGAACCATGATGATAATCAGACACTAGACTAGATGTTTGGGGCTGCTGGGGAACCATGATGATAATCAGACACTAGACTAGATGGTTGGGGCTGCTGGTGAACCATGATGATAATCAGTGACACTAGACTAGATGTTTGGGGCTGCTGGTGAACCATGATGATAATCAGACACTAGACTAGATGTTTGGGGCTGCTGGTGAACCATGATGATAATCAGTGACACTAGACTAGATGTTTGGGGCTGCTGGTGAACCATGATGATAATCAGACACTAGACTAGATGGTTGGGGCTGCTGGGGGACCATGATGATAACCAGACACTAGACTAGATGTTTGGGGCTGCTGGTGAACCATGATGATAATCAGACACTAGACTAGATGTTTAGGGCTGCTGGTGAACCATGATGATAATCAGACACTAGACTAGATGGTTGGGGCTGCTGGGGAACCATGATGATAATCATTGACACTAGACTAGATGTTTGGGGCTGCTGGGGAACCATGATGATAATAAGACACTAGACTAGATGTTTGGGGCTGCTGGGGAACCATGATGATAATCAGACACTAGACTAGATGGTTGGGGCTGCTGGTGAACCATGATGATAATCAGACACTAGACTAGATGTTTGGGGCTGCTGGGGAACCATGATGATAATCAGACACTAGACTAGATGGTTGGGGCTGCTGGGGAACCATGATGATAATCAGACACTAGACTGTATGTTTGGGGCTGCTGGTGAACCGTGATGATAATCAGACACTAGACTAGATGGTTGGGGCTGCTGGGGCACCGTGATGATAATCATTGACACTAGACTAGATGTTTGGGGCTGCTGGTGAACCATGATGATAATCAGACACTAGACTAGAAGTTTGGGGCTGCTGGTGAACCATGATGATAATCAGACACTAGACTAGATGTTTGGGGCTGCTGGGGAACCATGATGATAATCAGACACTAGACTAGATGTTTGGGGCTGCTGGGGAACCATGATGATAATCAGACACTAGACTAGAAGTTTGGGGCTGCTGGGGAACCATGATGATAATCAGACACTAGACTAGATGTTTGGGGCTGCTGGTGAACCATGATGATAATCAGACACTAGACTAGATGTTTGGGGCTGCTGGGGAACCATGATGATAATCAGACACTAGACTAGATGGTTGGGGCTGCTGGTGAACCATGATGATAATCAGTGACACTAGACTAGATGTTTGGGGCTGCTGGTGAACCATGATGATAATCAGACACTAGACTAGATGGTTGGGGCTGCTGGGGAACCATGATGATAATCAGACACTAGACTAGATGTTTGGGGCTGCTGGTGAACCATGATGATAATCAGACACTAGACTAGATGGTTGGGGCTGCTGGGGAACCATGATGATAATCAGACACTAGACTAGATGTTTGGTGCTGCTGGTGAACCATGATGATAATCAGACACTAGAATAGATGTTTGGGGCTGCTGGTGAACCATGATGATAATCAGACTCTAGAATAGATGTTTGGGGCTGCTGGTGAACCATGATGTTAATCAGACACTAGAATAGATGTTTGGGGCTGCTGGTGAACCATGATGATAATCAGACTCTAGAATAGATGTTTGGGGCTGCTGGTGAACCTTGATGATAATCAGACACTAGACTAGATGGTTGGGGCTGCTGGTGAATCATGATGATAATCAGACACTAGACTAGATGGTTGGGGCTGCAGGTGAACCATGATGATAATCAGACACTAGATTAGATGTTTGGGGCTTCTGGTGAACCATGATGATAATCAGACACTAGACTAGATGTTTGGGGCTGCCGGTGAACCATGATGATAATCAGACACTAGACTAGATGTTTGGGGCTGCTGGTGAACCATGATGATAATCAGACACTAGACTAGATGTTTGGGGCTTTTGGTGAACCATGATGATAATCAGACACTAGACTAGATGGTTGGGGCTGCTGGGGAACCATGAACCATGATGATAATCAGACACTAGACTAGATGTTTGGGGCTGCTGGTGAACCATGATGATAATCAGACACTAGACTAGATGGTTGGGGCTGCTGGGGAACCATGATGATAATCAGACACTAGACTAGAAGTTTGGGGCTGCTGGGGAACCATGATGATAATCAGACACTAGACTAGATGTTTGGGGCTGCTGGTGAACCATGATGATAATCAGACACTAGACTAGATGTTTGGGGCTGCTGGGGAACCATGATGATAATCAGACACTAGACTAGATGGTTGGGGCTGCTGGTGAACCATGATGATAATCAGTGACACTAGACTAGATGTTTGGGGCTGCTGGTGAACCATGATGATAATCAGACACTAGACTAGATGGTTGGGGCTGCTGGGGAACCATGATGATAATCAGACACTAGACTAGATGTTTGGGGCTGCTGGTGAACCATGATGATAATCAGACACTAGACTAGATGGTTGGGGCTGCTGGGGAACCATGATGATAATCAGACACTAGACTAGATGTTTGGTGCTGCTGGTGAACCATGATGATAATCAGACACTAGACTAGATGTTTGGGGCTGCTGGTGAACCATGATGATAATCAGACACTAGACTAGATGTTTGGGGCTGCTGGTGAACCATGATGATAATCAGACACTAGACTAGATGTTCGGGGCTGCTGGTGAACCATGATGATAATCAGACACTAGAGTAGATGTTTTGGGCTGCTGGTGAACCATGATGTTAATCAGACACTAGAATAGATGTTTGGGGCTGCTGGTGAACCATGATGATAATCAGACTCTAGAATAGATGTTTGGGGCTGCTGGTGAACCATGATGATAATCAGACACTAGACTAGATGGTTGGGGCTGCTGGTGAATCATGATGATAATCAGACACTAGACTAGATGGTTGGGGCTGCAGGTGAACCATGATGATAATCAGACACTAGATTAGATGTTTGGGGCTTCTGGTGAACCATGATGATAATCAGACACTAGACTAGATGTTTGGGGCTGCTGGTGAACCATGATGATAATCAGACACTAGACTAGATGTTTGGGGCTGCTGGTGAACCATGATGATAATCAGACACTAGACTAGATGTTTGGGGCTTTTGGTGAACCATGATGATAATCAGACACTAGACTAGATGGTTGGGGCTGCTGGGGAACCATGAACCATAATGATAATCAGACACTAGACTAGATGTTTGGGGCTGCTGGTGAACCATGATGATAATCAGACACTAGACTAGATGGTTGGGGCTGCTGGGGAACCATGATGATAATCAGACACTAGACTAGATGGTTGGGGCTGCTGGGGAACCATGATGATAATCAGACACTAGACTAGATGTTTGGGGCTGCTGGTGAACCATGATGATAATCAGTGACACTAGACTAGATGGTTGGGGCTGCTGGTGAACCATGATGATAATCAGACACTAGACTAGATGGTTGGGGCTGCTGGTGAACCATGATGATAATCAGACACTAGAATAGATGTTTGGGGCTGCTGGTGAACCTTGATGATAATCAGACACTAGACTAGATGGTTGGGGCTGCTGGTGAATCATGATGATAATCAGACACTAGACTAGATGGTTGGGGCTGCAGGTGAACCATGATGATAATCAGACACTAGATTAGATGTTTGGGGCTTCTGGTGAACCATGATGATAATCAGACACTAGACTAGATGTTTGGGGCTGCTGGTGAACCATGATGATAATCAGACACTAGACTAGATGGTTGGGGCTGCTGGTGAACCATGATGATAA
This sequence comes from Salvelinus fontinalis, assembly GCF_029448725.1. Classification (NCBI taxonomy): domain Eukaryota; kingdom Metazoa; phylum Chordata; class Actinopteri; order Salmoniformes; family Salmonidae; genus Salvelinus; species Salvelinus fontinalis. The sequence continues at coordinate 6,607,602 of NC_074690.1, forward strand.
TCAGACACTAGACTAGATGTTTGGGGCTTTTGGTGAACCATGATGATAATCAGACACTAGACTAGATGGTTGGGGCTGCTGGGGAACCATGAACCATGATGATAATCAGACACTAGACTAGATGTTTGGGGCTGCTGGTGAACCATGATGATAATCAGACACTAGACTAGATGTTTGGGGCTGCTGGTGAACCATGATGATAATCAGACACTAGACTAGATGTTTGGGGCTTTTGGTGAACCATGATGATAATCAGACACTAGACTAGATGGTTGGGGCTGCTGGGGAACCATGAACCATGATGATAATCAGACACTAGACTAGATGTTTGGGGCTGCTGGTGAACCATGATGATAATCAGACACTAGACTAGATGGTTGGGGCTGCTGGGGAACCATGATGATAATCAGACACTAGACTAGAAGTTTGGGGCTGCTGGGGAACCATGATGATAATCAGACACTAGACTAGATGTTTGGGGCTGCTGGTGAACCATGATGATAATCAGACACTAGACTAGATGGTTGGGGCTGCTGGGGAACCATGATGATAATCAGACACTAGACTAGATGGTTGGGGCTGCTGGTGAACCATGATGATAATCAGTGACACTAGACTAGATGTTTGGGGCTGCTGGTGAACCATGATGATAATCAGACACTAGACTAGATGGTTGGGGCTGCTGGGGAACCATGATGATAATCAGACACTAGACTAGATGTTTGGGGCTGCTGGGGAACCATGATGATAATCAGACACTAGACTAGATGGTTGGGGCTGCTGGGGAACCATGATGATAATCAGACACTAGACTAGATGTTTGGTGCTGCTGGTGAACCATGATGATAATCAGACACTAGACTAGATGTTTGGGGCTGCTGGTGAACCATGATGATAATCAGACACTAGACTAGATGTTTGGGGCTGCTGGTGAACCATGATGATAATCAGACACTAGACTAGATGTTCGGGGCTGCTGGTGAACCATGATGATAATCAGACACTAGAGTAGATGTTTTGGGCTGCTGGTGAACCATGATGTTAATCAGACACTAGAATAGATGTTTGGGGCTGCTGGTGAACCATGATGATAATCAGACTCTAGAATAGATGTTTGGGGCTGCTGGTGAACCATGATGATAATCAGACACTAGACTAGATGGTTGGGGCTGCTGGTGAATCATGATGATAATCAGACACTAGACTAGATGGTTGGGGCTGCAGGTGAACCATGATGATAATCAGACACCAGATTAGATGTTTGGGGCTTCTGGTGAACCATGATGATAATCAGACACTAGACTAGATGTTTGGGGCTGCTGGTGAACCATGATGATAATCAGACACTAGACTAGATGTTTGGGGCTGCTGGTGAACCATGATGATAATCAGACACTAGACTAGATGTTTGGGGCTTTTGGTGAACCATGATGATAATCAGACACTAGACTAGATGGTTGGGGCTGCTGGGGAACCATGAACCATAATGATAATCAGACACTAGACTAGATGTTTGGGGCTGCTGGTGAACCATGATGATAATCAGACACTAGACTAGATGGTTGGGGCTGCTGGGGAACCATGATGATAATCAGACACTAGACTAGATGGTTGGGGCTGCTGGGGAACCATGATGATAATCAGACACTAGACTAGATGTTTGGGGCTGCTGGTGAACCATGATGATAATCAGTGACACTAGACTAGATGGTTGGGGCTGCTGGTGAACCATGATGATAATCAGACACTAGACTAGATGGTTGGGGCTGCTGGTGAACCATGATGATAATCAGACACTAGACTAGATGTTTGGGGCTTCTGGGGAACCATGATGATAATCAGTGACACTAGATTAGCTGTTTGGGGCTGCTGGTGAACCATGATGATAATCAGACACTAGACTAGATGGTTGGGGCTGCTGGTGAACCATGATGATAATCAGACACTAGACTAGATGGTTGGGGCTGCTGGGGAACAATGATGATAATCAGACACTAGACTAGATGTTTGGGGCTGCTGGTGAACCATGATGATAATCAGACACTAGACTAGATGGTTGGGGCTGCTGGGGAACCATGATGATAATCAGACACTAGACTAGATGGTTGGGGCTGCTGGGGAACCATGATGATAATCAGACACTAGACTATATGTTTGGGGCTGCTGGTGAACCGTGATGATAATCAGACACTAGACTAGATGGTTGGGGCTGCTGGAGAACCATGATGATAATCATTGACACTAGTCTAGATGTTTGGGGCTGCTGGTGAACCGTGATGATAATCAGACACTAGACTAGATGTTTGGGGCTGCTGGTGAACCGTGATGATAATCAGACACTAGACTAGATGTTTGGGGCTGCTGGTGAACCATGATGATAATCAGACACTAGACTAGATGTTTTGGGCTGCTGGGGAACCATGATGATAATCAGACACTAGACTAGATGTTTGGGGCTGCTGGTGAACCATGATGATAATCAGACTCTAGACTAGATGTTTGGGGCTGCTGGGGAACCTTGATGATAATCAGACACTAGACTAGATGGTTGGGGCTGCTGGTGAACCATGATGATAATCAGTGACACTAGACTAGATGTTTGGGGCTGCTGGTGAACCATGATGATAATCAGTGACACTAGACTAGATGGTTGGGGCTGCTGGTGAACCATGATGATAATCAGACACTAGACTAGATGGTTGGGGCTGATGGTGAACCATGATGATAATCAGACACTAGACTAGATGTTTGGGGCTTCTGGGGAACCATGATGATAATCAGTGACACTAGATTAGATGTTTGGGGCTGCTGGTGAACCATGATGATAATCAGACACTAGACTAGATGGTTGGGGCTGCTGGTGAACCATGATGATAATCAGACACTAGACTAGATGGTTGGGGCTGCTGGGGAACCATGATGATAATCAGACACTAGACTAGATGTTTGGGGCTGCTGGTGAACCATGATGATAATCAGACACTAGACTAGATGGTTGGGGCTGCTGGGGAACCATGATGATAATCAGACACTAGAATAGATGGTTGGGGCTGCTGGGGAACCATGATGATAATCAGTGACACTAGACTAGATGGTTGGGGCTGCTGGGGAACCATGATGATAATCAGACACTAGACTAGATGTTTGGGGCTGCTGGTGAACCATGATGATAATCAGTGACACTAGACTAGATGTTTGGGGCTGCTGGTGAACCATGATGATAATCAGACACTAGACTAGATGTTTGGGGCTGCTGGTGAACCATGATGATAATCAGACACTAGACTAGATGTTTGGGGCTGCTGGTGAACCATGATGATAATCAGACACTAGACTAGATGTTTGGGGCTGCTGGGGAACCATGATGTGTAGCATAATCAGACACTAGACTAGATGTTTGGGGCTGCTGGGGAACCATGATGATAATCAGACACTAGACTAGATGTTTGGGGCTGCTGGTGAACCATGATGATAATCAGACACTAGACTAGATGTTTGGGGCTGCTGGGGAACCATGATGTGTAGCATAATCAGACACTAGACTAGATGTTTGGGGCTGCTGGGGAACCATGATGATAATCAGACACTAGACTAGATGTTTGGGGCTGCTGGTGAACCATGATGATAATCAGTGACACTAGACTAGATGTTTGGGGCTGCTGGTGAACCATGATGATAATCAGACACTAGACTAGATGTTTGGGGCTGCTGGGGAACCATGATGATAATCATTGACACTAGACTAGATGGTTGGGGCTGCTGGTGAACCGTGATGATAATCAGACACTAGACTAGATGTTTGGGGCTGCTGGTGAACCATGATGATAATCAGACACTAGACTAGATGTTTGGGGCTGCTGGGGAACCATGATGTGTAGCATAATCAGACACTAGACTAGATGTTTGGGGCTGCTGGGGAACCATGATGATAATCAGACACTAGACTAGATGTTTGGGGCTGCTGGGGAACCATGATGATAATCATTGACACTAGACTAGATGTTTGGGGCTGCTGGTGAACCATGATGATAATCAGACACTAGACTAGATGTTTGGGGCTGCTGGTGAACCATGATGATAATCAGACACTAGACTAGATGTTTGGGGCTGCTGGGGAACCATGATGTGTAGCATAATCAGACACTAGACTAGATGTTTGGGGCTGCTGGGGAACCATGATGATAATCAGACACTAGACTAGATGTTTGGGGCTGCTGGTGAACCATAATGATAATCAGACACTAGACTAGATGTTTGGGGCTGCTGGTGAACCATGATGATAATCAGACACTAGACTAGATGTTTGGGGCTGCTGGTGAACCATAATGATAATCAGACACTAGACTAGATGGTTGGGGCTGCTGGTGAACCATGATGATAATCAGACACTAGACTAGATGTTTGGGGCTGCTGGGGAACCATGATGTGTAGCATAATCAGACACTAGACTAGATGTTTGGGGCTGCTGGGGAACCATGATGATAATCAGACACTAGACTAGATGTTTGGGGCTGCTGGTGAACCATGATGATAATCAGTGACACTAGACTAGATGTTTGGGGCTGCTGGTGAACCATGATGATAATCAGACACTAGACTAGATGTTTGGGGCTGCTGGGGAACCATGATGATAATCATTGACACTAGACTAGATGGTTGGGGCTGCTGGTGAACCGTGATGATAATCAGACACTAGACTAGATGTTTGGGGCTGCTGGTGAACCATGATGATAATCAGACACTAGACTAGATGTTTGGGGCTGCTGGGGTACCATGATGTGTAGCATAATCAGACACTAGACTAGATGTTTGGGGCTGCTGGGGAACCATGATGATAATCAGACACTAGACTAGATGTTTGGGGCTGCTGGGGAACCATGATGATAATCATTGACACTAGACTAGATGTTTGGGGCTGCTGGTGAACCATGATGATAATCAGACACTAGACTAGATGTTTGGGGCTGCTGGTGAACCATGATGATAATCAGACACTAGACTAGATGTTTGGGGCTGCTGGGGAACCATGATGTGTAGCATAATCAGACACTAGACTAGATGTTTGGGGCTGCTGGTGAACCATGATGATAATCAGACACTAGACTAGATGGTTGGGGCTGCTGGTGAACCATGATGATAATCAGACACTAGACTAGATGTTTGGGGCTGATGGGGAACCATGATGATAATCAGACACTAGACTAGATGTTTGGGGCTGATGGGGAACCATGATGATAATCAGACACTAGACTAGATGTTTGGGGCTGCTGGTGAACCATGATGATATTCAGTGACACTAGACTAGATGTTTGGGGCTGCTGGTGAACCATGATGATAATCAGACACTAGACTAGATGTTTGGGGCTGCTGGTGAACCATGATGATAATCAGACACTAGACTAGATGTTTGGGGCTGCTGGTGAACCAAGATGATAATCAGACACTAGACTAGATGTTTGGGGCTGCTGGTGAACCATGATGATAATCAGACACTAGACTAGATGTTTGGGGCTGCTGGTGAACCATGATGATAATCAGACACTAGACTAGATGTTTGGGGCTGCTGGTGAACCATGATGATAATCAGACACTAGACTAGATGTTTGGGCTGCTGGGGAACCATGATGATAATCAGTGACACTAGACTAGATGTTTGGGGCTGCTGGTGAACCATGATGATAATCAGACACTAGACTAGATGTTTGGGGCTGCTGGGGAACCATGATGTGTAGCATAATCAGACACTAGACTAGATGTTTGGGGCTGCTGGGGAACCATGATGATAATCAGACACTAGACTAGATGTTTGGGGCTGCTGGTGAACCATGATGATAATCAGTGACACTAGACTAGATGTTTGGGGCTGCTGGTGAACCATGATGATAATCAGACACTAGACTAGATGTTTGGGGCTGCTGGGGAACCATGATGATAATCATTGACACTAGACTAGATGGTTGGGGCTGCTGGTGAACCGTGATGATAATCAGACACTAGACTAGATGTTTGGGGCTGCTGGTGAACCATGATGATAATCAGTGACACTAGACTAGATGTTTGGGGCTGCTGGTGAACCATGATGATAATCAGACACTAGACTAGATGTTTGGGGCTGCTGGGGAACCATGATGTGTAGCATAATCAGACACTAGACTAGATGTTTGGGGCTGCTGGGGAACCATGATGATAATCAGACACTAGACTAGATGTTTGGGGCTGCTGGTGAACCATGATGATAATCAGTGACACTAGACTAGATGTTTGGGGCTGCTGGTGAACCATGATGATAATCAGACACTAGACTAGATGTTTGGGGCTGCTGGGGAACCATGATGATAATCATTGACACTAGACTAGATGGTTGGGGCTGCTGGTGAACCGTGATGATAATCAGACACTAGACTAGATGTTTGGGGCTGCTGGTGAACCATGATGATAATCAGACACTAGACTAGATGTTTGGGGCTGCTGGTGAACCATGATGATAATCAGACACTAGACTAGATGTTTGGGGCTGCTGGGGAACCATGATGTGTAGCATAATCAGACACTAGACTAGATGTTTGGGGCTGCTGGGGAACCATGATGATAATCAGACACTAGACTAGATGTTTGGGGCTGCTGGTGAACCATGATGATAATCAGTGACACTAGACTAGATGTTTGGGGCTGCTGGTGAACCATGATGATAATCAGACACTAGACTAGATGTTTGGGGCTGCTGGGGAACCATGATGATAATCATTGACACTAGACTAGATGGTTGGGGCTGCTGGTGAACCGTGATGATAATCAGACACTAGACTAGATGTTTGGGGCTGCTGGTGAACCATGATGATAATCAGACACTAGACTAGATGTTTGGGGCTGCTGGTGAACCATGATGATAATCAGACACTAGACTAGATGTTTGGGGCTGCTGGTGAACCGTGATGATAATCAGACACTAGACTAGATGTTTGGGGCTGATGGGGAACCATGATGATAATCAGACACTAGACTAGATGTTTGGGGCTGCTGGTGAACCATGATGATAATCAGACACTAGACTAGATGTTTGGGGCTGCTGGTGAACCATGATGATAATCAGACACTAGACTAGCTGTTTGGGGCTGCTGGTGAACCATGATGATAATCAGACACTAGACTAGATGTTTGGGGCTGCTGGTGAACCATGATGATAATCAGACACTAGACTAGATGTTTGGGGCTGCTGGGGAACCATGATGTGTAGCATAATCAGACACTAGACTAGATGTTTGGGGCTGCTGGGGAACCATGATGATAATCAGACACTAGACTAGATGTTTGGGGCTGCTGGTGAACCATGATGATAATCAGTGACACTAGACTAGATGTTTGGGGCTGCTGGTGAACCATGATGATAATCAGACACTAGACTAGATGTTTGGGGCTGCTGGGGAACCATGATGATAATCATTGACACTAGACTAGATGGTTGGGGCTGCTGGTGAACCGTGATGATAATCAGACACTAGACTAGATGTTTGGGGCTGCTGGTGAACCATGATGATAATCAGACACTAGACTAGATGGTTGGGGCTGCTGGTGAACCATGATGACAATCAGACACTAGACTAGATGGTTGGGGCTGCTGGTGAACCATGATGATAATCAGACACTAGACTAGATGTTTGGGGCTGATGGGGAACCATGATGATAATCAGACACTAGACTAGATGTTTGGGGCTGCTGGGGAACCATGATGATAATCATTGACACTAGACTAGATGGTTGGGGCTGCTGGTGAACCGTGATGATAATCAGACACTAGACTAGATGTTTGGGGCTGCTGGTGAACCATGATGATAATCAGTGACACTAGACTAGATGTTTGGGGCTGCTGGTGAACCATGATGATAATCAGACACTAGACTAGATGTTTGGGGCTGCTGGGGAACCATGATGTGTAGCATAATCAGACACTAGACTAGATGTTTGGGGCTGCTGGGGAACCATGATGATAATCAGACACTAGACTAGATGTTTGGGGCTGCTGGTGAACCATGATGATAATCAGTGACACTAGACTAGATGTTTGGGGCTGCTGGTGAACCATGATGATAATCAGACACTAGACTAGATGTTTGGGGCTGCTGGGGAACCATGATGATAATCATTGACACTAGACTAGATGGTTGGGGCTGCTGGTGAACCGTGATGATAATCAGACACTAGACTAGATGGTTGGGGCTGCTGGTGAACCATGATGATAATCAGACACTAGACTAGATGTTTGGGGCTGCTGGTGAACCATGATGATAATCAGACACTAGACTAGATGTTTGGGGCTGCTGGGGAACCATGATGTGTAGCATAATCAGACACTAGACTAGATGTTTGGGGCTGCTGGGGAACCATGATGATAATCAGACACTAGACTAGATGTTTGGGGCTGCTGGTGAACCATGATGATAATCAGTGACACTAGACTAGATGTTTGGGGCTGCTGGTGAACCATGATGATAATCAGACACTAGACTAGATGTTTGGGGCTGCTGGGGAACCATGATGATAATCATTGACACTAGACTAGATGGTTGGGGCTGCTGGTGAACCGTGATGATAATCAGACACTAGACTAGATGTTTGGGGCTGCTGGTGAACCATGATGATAATCAGACACTAGACTAGATGTTTGGGGCTGCTGGTGAACCATGATGATAATCAGACACTAGACTAGATGTTTGGGGCTGCTGGTGAACCATGATGATAATCAGACACTAGACTAGATGTTTGGGGCTGCTGGTGAACCGTGATGATAATCAGACACTAGACTAGATGTTTGGGGCTGATGGGGAACCATGATGATAATCAGACACTAGACTAGATGTTTGGGGCTGCTGGTGAACCATGATGATAATCAGACACTAGACTAGATGTTTGGGGCTGCTGGTGAACCATGATGATAATCAGACACTAGACTAGCTGTTTGGGGCTGCTGGTGAACCATGATGATAATCAGACACTAGACTAGATGTTTGGGGCTGCTGGTGAACCATGATGATAATCAGACACTAGACTAGATGTTTGGGGCTGCTGGGGAACCATGATGTGTAGCATAATCAGACACTAGACTAGATGTTTGGGGCTGCTGGGGAACCATGATGATAATCAGACACTAGACTAGATGTTTGGGGCTGCTGGTGAACCATGATGATAATCAGTGACACTAGACTAGATGTTTGGGGCTGCTGGGGAACCATGATGATAATCATTGACACTAGACTAGATGGTTGGGGCTGCTGGTGAACCGTGATGATAATCAGACACTAGACTAGATGTTTGGGGCTGCTGGTGAACCATGATGATAATCAGACACTAGACTAGATGGTTGGGGCTGCTGGTGAACCATGATGACAATCAGACACTAGACTAGATGGTTGGGGCTGCTGGTGAACCATGATGATAATCAGACACTAGACTAGATGTTTGGGGCTGATGGGGAACCATGATGATAATCAGACACTAGACTAGATGTTTGGGGCTGCTGGTGAACCATGATGATATTCAGTGACACTAGACTAGATGTTTGGGGCTGCTGGTGAACCATGATGATAATCAGACACTAGACTAGATGTTTGGGGCTGCTGGTGAACCATGATGATAATCAGACACTAGACTAGATGTTTGGGGCTGCTGGTGAACCAAGATGATAATCAGACACTAGACTAGATGTTTGGGGCTGCTGGTGAACCATGATGATAATCAGACACTAGACTAGATGGTTGGGGCTGATGGGGAACCATGATGATAATCAGACACTAGACTAGATGTTTGGGGCTGCTGGTGAAACCTTGATGATAATCAGACACTAGACTAAATGTTTGGGGCTGCTGGTGAACCATGATGATAATCAGACACTAGACTAGATGTTTGGGGCTGCTGGTGAACCATGATGATAATCAGACACTAGACTAGATGGTTGGGGCTGCTGGTGAACCATGATGATAATCAGACACTAGACTAGATGTTTGGGGCTGCTGGTGAACCATGATGATAATCAGACACTAGACTAGATGGTTGGGGCTGCTGGTGAACCATGATGATAATCAGACACTAGACTAGATGTTTGGGGCTGCTGGGGAACCATGATGATAATCATTGACACTAGACTAGATGGTTGGGGCTGCTGGTGAACCGTGATGATAATCAGACACTAGACTAGATGTTTGGGGCTGCTGGTGAACCATGATGATAATCAGACACTAGACTAGATGTTTGGGGCTGCTGGTGAACCATGATGATAATCAGACACTAGACTAGATGTTTGGGGCTGCTGGGGAACCATGATGTGTAGCATAATCAGACACTAGACTAGATGTTTGGGGCTGCTGGGGAACCATGATGATAATCAGACACTAGACTAGATGTTTGGGGCTGCTGGTGAACCATGATGATAATCAGTGACACTAGACTAGATGTTTGGGGCTGCTGGTGAACCATGATGATAATCAGACACTAGACTAGATGTTTGGGGCTGCTGGGGAACCATGATGATAATCATTGACACTAGACTAGATGGTTGGGGCTGCTGGTGAACCGTGATGATAATCAGACACTAGACTAGATGTTTGGGGCTGCTGGTGAACCATGATGATAATCAGACACTAGACTAGATGTTTGGGGCTGCTGGTGAACCATGATGATAATCAGACACTAGACTAGATGTTTGGGGCTGCTGGTGAACCATGATGATAATCAGACACTAGACTAGATGTTTGGGGCTGCTGGTGAACCGTGATGATAATCAGACACTAGACTAGATGTTTGGGGCTGATGGGGAACCATGATGATAATCAGACACTAGACTAGATGTTTGGGGCTGCTGGTGAACCATGATGATAATCAGACACTAGACTAGATGTTTGGGGCTGCTGGTGAACCATGATGATAATCAGACACTAGACTAGCTGTTTGGGGCTGCTGGTGAACCATGATGATAATCAGACACTAGACTAGATGTTTGGGGCTGCTGGTGAACCATGATGATAATCAGACACTAGACTAGATGTTTGGGGCCTCTGGGGAACCATGATGTGTAGCATAATCAGACACTAGACTAGATGTTTGGGGCTGCTGGGGAACCATGATGATAATCAGACACTAGACTAGATGTTTGGGGCTGCTGGTGAACCATGATGATAATCAGTGACACTAGACTAGATGTTTGGGGCTGCTGGTGAACCATGATGATAATCAGACACTAGACTAGATGTTTGGGGCTGCTGGGGAACCATGATGATAATCATTGACACTAGACTAGATGGTTGGGGCTGCTGGTGAACCGTGATGATAATCAGACACTAGACTAGATGTTTGGGGCTGCTGGTGAACCATGATGATAATCAGACACTAGACTAGATGGTTGGGGCTGCTGGTGAACCATGATGACAATCAGACACTAGACTAGATGGTTGGGGCTGCTGGTGAACCATGATGATAATCAGACACTAGACTAGATGTTTGGGGCTGATGGGGAACCATGATGATAATCAGACACTAGACTAGATGTTTGGGGCTGCTGGTGAACCATGATGATATTCAGTGACACTAGACTAGATGTTTGGGGCTGCTGGTGAACCATGATGATAATCAGACACTAGACTAGATGTTTGGGGCTGCTGGTGAACCATGATGATAATCAGACACTAGACTAGATGTTTGGGGCTGCTGGTGAACCAAGATGATAATCAGACACTAGACTAGATGTTTGGGGCTGCTGGTGAACCATGATGATAATCAGACACTAGACTAGATGGTTGGGGCTGATGGGGAACCATGATGATAATCAGACACTAGACTAGATGTTTGGGGCTGCTGGTGAAACCTTGATGATAATCAGACACTAGACTAAATGTTTGGGGCTGCTGGTGAACCATGATGATAATCAGACACTAGACTAGATGTTTGGGGCTGCTGGTGAACCATGATGATAATCAGACACTAGACTAGATGGTTGGGGCTGCTGGTGAACCATGATGATAATCAGACACTAGACTAGATGTTTGGGGCTGCTGGTGAACCATGATGATAATCAGACACTAGACTAGATGTTTGGGGCTGCTGGGGAACCATGATGTGTAGCATAATCAGACACTAGACTAGATGTTTGGGGCTGCTGGGGAACCATGATGATAATCAGACACTAGACTAGATGTTTGGGGCTGCTGGTGAACCATGATGATAATCAGTGACACTAGACTAGATGTTTGGGGCTGCTGGTGAACCATGATGATAATCAGACACTAGACTAGATGTTTGGGGCTGCTGGGGAACCATGATGATAATCATTGACACTAGACTAGATGTTTGGGGCTGCTGGTGAACCGTGATGATAATCAGACACTAGACTAGATGTTTGGGGCTGCTGGTGAACCATGATGATAATCAGACACTAGACTAGATGTTTGGGGCTGCTGGGGAACCATGATGATAATCATTGACTCTAGACTAGATGGTTGGGGCTGCTGGTGAACCGTGATGATAATCAGACACTAGACTAGATGTTTGGGGCTGCTGGTGAACCATGATGATAATCAGACACTAGACTAGATGTTTGGGGCTGCTGGTGAACCATGATGATAATCAGACACTAGACTAGATGTTTGGGGCTGCTGGGGAACCATGATGTGTAGCATAATCAGACACTAGACTAGATGTTTGGGGCTGCTGGGGAACCATGATGATAATCAGACACTAGACTAGATGTTTGGGGCTGCTGGTGAACCATGATGATAATCAGTGACACTAGACTAGATGTTTGGGGCTGCTGGTGAACCATGATGATAATCAGACACTAGACTAGATGTTTGGGGCTGCTGGGGAACCATGATGATAATCATTGACACTAGACTAGATGGTTGGGGCTGCTGGTGAACCGTGATGATAATCAGACACTAGACTAGATGTTTGGGGCTGCTGGTGAACCATGATGATAATCAGACACTAGACTAGATGTTTGGGGCTGCTGGTGAACCGTGATGATAATCAGACACTAGACTAGATGTTTGGGGCTGCTGGTGAACCATGATGATAATCAGACACTAGACTAGATGTTTGGGGCTGCTGGTGAACCGTGATGATAATCAGACACTAGACTAGATGTTTGGGGCTGATGGGGAACCATGATGATAATCAGACACTAGACTAGATGGTTGGGGCTGCTGGTGAACCATGATGATAATCAGACACTAGACTAGATGTTTGGGGCTGCTGGTGAACCATGATGATAATCAGACACTAGACTAGATGTTTGGGGCTGATGGGGAACCATGATGATAATCAGACACTAGACTAGATGTTTGGGGCTGCTGGTGAACCATGATGATATTCAGTGACACTAGACTAGATGTTTGGGGCTGCTGGTGAACCATGATGATAATCAGACACTAGACTAGATGTTTGGGGCTGCTGTTGAACCATGATGATAATCAGACACTAGACTAGATGTTTGGGGCTGCTGGTGAACCAAGATGATAATCAGACACTAGACTAGATGTTTGGGGCTGCTGGTGAACCATGATGATAATCAGACACTAGACTAGATGGTTGGGGCTGATGGGGAACCATGATGATAATCAGACACTAGACTAGATGTTTGGGGCTGCTGGTGAAACCTTGATGATAATCAGACACTAGACTAAATGTTTGGGGCTGCTGGTGAACCATGATGATAATCAGACACTAGACTAGATGTTTGGGGCTGCTGGTGAACCATGATGATAATCAGACACTAGACTAGATGGTTGGGGCTGCTGGTGAACCATGATGATAATCAGACACTAGACTAGATGTTTGGGGCTGCTGGTGAACCATGATGATAATCAGACACTAGACTAGATGTTTGGGGCTGCTGGGGAACCATGATGTGTAGCATAATCAGACACTAGACTAGATGTTTGGGGCTGCTGGGGAACCATGATGATAATCAGACACTAGACTAGATGTTTGGGGCTGCTGGTGAACCATGATGATAATCAGTGACACTAGACTAGATGTTTGGGGCTGCTGGTGAACCATGATGATAATCAGACACTAGACTAGATGTTTGGGGCTGCTGGGGAACCATGATGATAATCATTAACACTAGACTAGATGTTTGGGGCTGCTGGTGAACCGTGATGATAATCAGACACTAGACTAGATGTTTGGGGCTGCTGGTGAACCATGATGATAATCAGACACTAGACTAGATGGTTGGGGCTGCTGGTGAACCATGATGACAATCAGACACTAGACTAGATGGTTGGGGCTGCTGGTGAACCATGATGATAATCAGACACTAGACTAGATGTTTGGGGCTGCTGGTGAAACCTTGATGATAATCAGACACTAGACTAAATGTTTGGGGCTGCTGGTGAACCATGATGATAATCAGACACTAGACTAGATGTTTGGGGCTGCTGGTGAACCATGATGATAATCAGACACTAGACTAGATGTTTGGGGCTGCTGGGGAACCATGATGTGTAGCATAATCAGACACTAGACTAGATGTTTGGGGCTGCTGGGGAACCATGATGATAGTCAGACACTAGACTAGATGTTTGGGGCTGCTGGTGAACCATGATGATAATCAGTGACACTAGACTAGATGTTTGGGGCTGCTGGTGAACCATGATGATAATCAGACACTAGACTAGATGTTTGGGGCTGCTGGGGAACCATGATGATAATCATTGACACTAGACTAGATGTTTGGGGCTGCTGGTGAACCGTGATGATAATCAGACACTAGACTAGATGTTTGGGGCTGCTGGTGAACCATGATGATAATCAGACACTAGACTAGATGGTTGGGGCTGCTGGTGAACCATGATGACAATCAGACACTAGACTAGATGGTTGGGGCTGCTGGTGAACCATGATGATAATCAGACACTAGACTAGATGTTTGGGGCTGCTGGGGAACCATGATGATAATCACACACTAGACTAGATGTTTGGGGCTGCTGGTGAACCATGATGATATTCAGTGACACTAGACTAGATGTTTGGGGCTGCTGGTGAACCATGATGATAATCAGACACTAGACTAGATGTTTGGGGCTGCTGGTGAACCACGATGATAATCAGACACTAGACTAGATGTTTGGGGCTGCTGGTGAACCAAGATGATAATCAGACACTAGACTAGATGTTTGGGGCTGCTGGTGAACCATGATGATAATCAGACACTAGACTAGATGGTTGGGGCTGCTGGGGAACCATGATGATAATCAGACACTAGACTAAATGTTTGGGGCTGCTGGTGAACCATGATGATAATCAGACACTAGACTAGATGGTTGGGGCTGCTGGTGAACCATGATGATAATCAGACACTAGACTAGATGTTTGGGGCTGCTGGTGAACCGTGATGATAATCAGTGACACTAGACTAGATGGTTGGGGCTGCTGGTGAACCATGATGATAATCAGACACTAGACTAGATGTTTGGGGCTGCTGGGGAACCATGATGATAATCAGACACTAGACTAGATGTTTGGGGCTGCTGGTGAACCATGATGATAATCAGACACTAGACTAGATGTTTGGGGCTGCTGGTGAACCACGATGATAATCAGACACTAGAGTAGATGTTTGGGGCTGCTGGTGAACCAAGATGATAATCAGACACTAGACTAGATGTTTGGGGCTGCTGGTGAACCACGATGATAATCAGACACTAGACTAGATGGTTGGGGCTGCTGGGGAACCATGATGATAATCAGACACTAGACTAAATGTCTGGGGCTGCTGGTGAACCATGATGATAATCAGACACTAGACTAGATGTTTGGGGCTGCTGGTGAACCATGATGATAATCAGACACTAGACTAGATGGTTGGGGCTGCTGGGGAACCATGATGTGTAGCATAATCAGACACTAGACTAGATGTTTGGGGCTGCTGGGGAACCATGATGATAATCAGACACTAGACTAGATGTTTGGGGCTGCTGGTGAACCATGATGATAATCAGTGACACTAGACTAGATGTTTGGGGCTGCTGGTGAACCATGATGATAATCAGACACTAGACTAGATGTTTGGGGCTGCTGGGGAACCATGATGATAATCATTAACACTAGACTAGATGTTTGGGGCTGCTGGTGAACCGTGATGATAATCAGACACTAGACTAGATGTTTGGGGCTGCTGGTGAACCATGATGATAATCAGACACTAGACTAGATGGTTGGGGCTGCTGGTGAACCATGATGACAATCAGACACTAGACTAGATGGTTGGGGCTGCTGGTGAACCATGATGATAATCAGACACTAGACTAGATGTTTGGGGCTGCTGGTGAAACCTTGATGATAATCAGACACTAGACTAAATGTTTGGGGCTGCTGGTGAACCATGATGATAATCAGACACTAGACTAGATGTTTGGGGCTGCTGGTGAACCATGATGATAATCAGACACTAGACTAGATGTTTGGGGCTGCTGGTGAACCATGATGATAATCAGACACTAGACTAGATGTTTGGGGCTGCTGGT
Source organism: Salvelinus fontinalis (assembly GCF_029448725.1). Classification (NCBI taxonomy): domain Eukaryota; kingdom Metazoa; phylum Chordata; class Actinopteri; order Salmoniformes; family Salmonidae; genus Salvelinus; species Salvelinus fontinalis. The sequence goes on from NC_074690.1 coordinate 6,624,116, forward strand.
GAACCATGATGATAATCAGACACTAGACTAGATGTTTGGGGCTGCTGGGGAACCATGATGTGTAGCATAATCAGACACTAGACTAGATGTTTGGGGCTGCTGGGGAACCATGATGATAATCAGTGACACTAGACTAGATGTTTGGGGCTGCTGGTGAACCATGATGATAATCAGACACTAGACTAGATGTTTGGGGCTGCTGGGGAACCATGATGATAATCATTGACACTAGACTAGATGTTTGGGGCTGCTGGTGAACCGTGATGATAATCAGACACTAGACTAGATGTTTGGGGCTGCTGGTGAACCATGATGATAATCAGACACTAGACTAGATGGTTGGGGCTGCTGGTGAACCATGATGACAATCAGACACTAGACTAGATGGTTGGGGCTGCTGGTGAACCATGATGATAATCAGACACTAGACTAGATGTTTGGGGCTGCTGGGGAACCATGATGATAATCACACACTAGACTAGATGTTTGGGGCTGCTGGTGAACCATGATGATATTCAGTGACACTAGACTAGATGTTTGGGGCTGCTGGTGAACCATGATGATAATCAGACACTAGACTAGATGTTTGGGGCTGCTGGTGAACCACGATGATAATCAGACACTAGACTAGATGTTTGGGGCTGCTGGTGAACCAAGATGATAATCAGACACTAGACTAGATGTTTGGGGCTGCTGGTGAACCATGATGATAATCAGACACTAGACTAGATGGTTGGGGCTGCTGGGGAACCATGATGATAATCAGACACTAGACTAAATGTTTGGGGCTGCTGGTGAACCATGATGATAATCAGACACTAGACTAGATGGTTGGGGCTGCTGGTGAACCATGATGATAATCAGACACTAGACTAGATGTTTGGGGCTGCTGGTGAACCGTGATGATAATCAGTGACACTAGACTAGATGGTTGGGGCTGCTGGTGAACCATGATGATAATCAGACACTAGACTAGATGTTTGGGGCTGCTGGGGAACCATGATGATAATCAGACACTAGACTAGATGTTTGGGGCTGCTGGTGAACCATGATGATAATCAGACACTAGACTAGATGTTTGGGGCTGCTGGTGAACCACGATGATAATCAGACACTAGAGTAGATGTTTGGGGCTGCTGGTGAACCAAGATGATAATCAGACACTAGACTAGATGTTTGGGGCTGCTGGTGAACCATGATGATAATCAGACACTAGACTAGATGGTTGGGGCTGCTGGGGAACCATGATGATAATCAGACACTAGACTAAATGTCTGGGGCTGCTGGTGAACCATGATGATAATCAGACACTAGACTAGATGTTTGGGGCTGCTGGTGAACCATGATGATAATCAGACACTAGACTAGATGGTTGGGGCTGCTGGGGAACCATGATGTGTAGCATAATCAGACACTAGACTAGATGTTTGGGGCTGCTGGGGAACCATGATGATAATCAGACACTAGACTAGATGTTTGGGGCTGCTGGTGAACCATGATGATAATCAGTGACACTAGACTAGATGTTTGGGGCTGCTGGTGAACCATGATGATAATCAGACACTAGACTAGATGTTTGGGGCTGCTGGGGAACCATGATGATAATCATTGACACTAGACTAGATGTTTGGGGCTGCTGGTGAACCGTGATGATAATCAGACACTAGACTAGATGTTTGGGGCTGCTGGTGAACCGTGATGATAATCAGACACTAGACTAGATGGTTGGGGCTGCTGGTGAACCATGATGACAATCAGACACTAGACTAGATGGTTGGGGCTGCTGGTGAACCATGATGATAATCAGACACTAGACAAGATGTTTGGGGCTGCTGGTGAACCATGATGATAATCAGACACTAGACTAGATGGTTGGGGCTGCTGGTGAACCATGATGATAATCAGACACTAGACTAGATGTTTGGGGCTGCTGGTGAACCATGATGATAATCAGACACTAGACTAGATGTTTGGGGCTGCTGGGGAACCATGATGTGTAGCATAATCAGACACTAGACTAGATGTTTGGGGCTGCTGGGGAACCATGATGATAATCAGACACTAGACTAGATGTTTGGGGCTGCTGGTGAACCATGATGATAATCAGACACTAGACTAGATGTTTGGGGCTGCTGGTGAACCACGATGATAATCAGACACTAGAGTAGATGTTTGGGGCTGCTGGTGAACCAAGATGATAATCAGACACTAGACTAGATGTTTGGGGCTGCTGGTGAACCACGATGATAATCAGACACTAGACTAGATGGTTGGGGCTGCTGGGGAACCATGATGATAATCAGACACTAGACTAAATGTCTGGGGCTGCTGGTGAACCATGATGATAATCAGACACTAGACTAGATGTTTGGGGCTGCTGGTGAACCATGATGATAATCAGACACTAGACTAGATGGTTGGGGCTGCTGGGGAACCATGATGTGTAGCATAATCAGACACTAGACTAGATGTTTGGGGCTGCTGGGGAACCATGATGATAATCAGACACTAGACTAGATGTTTGGGGCTGCTGGTGAACCATGATGATAATCAGTGACACTAGACTAGATGTTTGGGGCTGCTGGTGAACCATGATGATAATCAGACACTAGACTAGATGTTTGGGGCTGCTGGGGAACCATGATGATAATCATTAACACTAGACTAGATGTTTGGGGCTGCTGGTGAACCGTGATGATAATCAGACACTAGACTAGATGTTTGGGGCTGCTGGTGAACCATGATGATAATCAGACACTAGACTAGATGGTTGGGGCTGCTGGTGAACCATGATGACAATCAGACACTAGACTAGATGGTTGGGGCTGCTGGTGAACCATGATGATAATCAGACACTAGACTAGATGTTTGGGGCTGCTGGTGAAACCTTGATGATAATCAGACACTAGACTAAATGTTTGGGGCTGCTGGTGAACCATGATGATAATCAGACACTAGACTAGATGTTTGGGGCTGCTGGTGAACCATGATGATAATCAGACACTAGACTAGATGTTTGGGGCTGCTGGTGAACCATGATTATAATCAGACACTAGACTAGATGTTTGGGGCTGCTGGTGAACCATGATGATAATCAGACACTAGACTAGATGTTTGGGGCTGCTGGGGAACCATGATGTGTAGCATAATCAGACACTAGACTAGATGTTTGGGGCTGCTGGGGAACCATGATGATAATCAGTGACACTAGACTAGATGTTTGGGGCTGCTGGTGAACCATGATGATAATCAGACACTAGACTAGATGTTTGGGGCTGCTGGGGAACCATGATGATAATCATTGACACTAGACTAGATGTTTGGGGCTGCTGGTGAACCGTGATGATAATCAGACACTAGACTAGATGTTTGGGGCTGCTGGTGAACCATGATGATAATCAGACACTAGACTAGATGGTTGGGGCTGCTGGTGAACCATGATGACAATCAGACACTAGACTAGATGGTTGGGGCTGCTGGTGAACCATGATGATAATCAGACACTAGACTAGATGTTTGGGGCTGCTGGGGAACCATGATGATAATCACACACTAGACTAGATGTTTGGGGCTGCTGGTGAACCATGATGATATTCAGTGACACTAGACTAGATGTTTGGGGCTGCTGGTGAACCATGATGATAATCAGACACTAGACTAGATGTTTGGGGCTGCTGGTGAACCACGATGATAATCAGACACTAGACTAGATGTTTGGGGCTGCTGGTGAACCAAGATGATAATCAGACACTAGACTAGATGTTTGGGGCTGCTGGTGAACCATGATGATAATCAGACACTAGACTAGATGGTTGGGGCTGCTGGGGAACCATGATGATAATCAGACACTAGACTAAATGTTTGGGGCTGCTGGTGAACCATGATGATAATCAGACACTAGACTAGATGGTTGGGGCTGCTGGTGAACCATGATGATAATCAGACACTAGACTAGATGTTTGGGGCTGCTGGTGAACCGTGATGATAATCAGTGACACTAGACTAGATGGTTGGGGCTGCTGGTGAACCATGATGATAATCAGACACTAGACTAGATGTTTGGGGCTGCTGGGGAACCATGATGATAATCAGACACTAGACTAGATGTTTGGGGCTGCTGGTGAACCATGATGATAATCAGACACTAGACTAGATGTTTGGGGCTGCTGGTGAACCACGATGATAATCAGACACTAGAGTAGATGTTTGGGGCTGCTGGTGAACCAAGATGATAATCAGACACTAGACTAGATGTTTGGGGCTGCTGGTGAACCATGATGATAATCAGACACTAGACTAGATGGTTGGGGCTGCTGGGGAACCATGATGATAATCAGACACTAGACTAAATGTCTGGGGCTGCTGGTGAACCATGATGATAATCAGACACTAGACTAGATGTTTGGGGCTGCTGGTGAACCATGATGATAATCAGACACTAGACTAGATGGTTGGGGCTGCTGGGGAACCATGATGTGTAGCATAATCAGACACTAGACTAGATGTTTGGGGCTGCTGGGGAACCATGATGATAATCAGACACTAGACTAGATGTTTGGGGCTGCTGGTGAACCATGATGATAATCAGTGACACTAGACTAGATGTTTGGGGCTGCTGGTGAACCATGATGATAATCAGACACTAGACTAGATGTTTGGGGCTGCTGGGGAACCATGATGATAATCATTGACACTAGACTAGATGTTTGGGGCTGCTGGTGAACCGTGATGATAATCAGACACTAGACTAGATGTTTGGGGCTGCTGGTGAACCATGATGATAATCAGACACTAGACTAGATGGTTGGGGCTGCTGGTGAACCATGATGACAATCAGACACTAGACTAGATGGTTGGGGCTGCTGGTGAACCATGATGATAATCAGACACTAGACTAGATGTTTGGGGCTGCTGGTGAACCATGATGATAATCAGACACTAGACTAGATGGTTGGGGCTGCTGGTGAACCATGATGATAATCAGACACTAGACTAGATGTTTGGGGCTGCTGGTGAACCATGATGATAATCAGACACTAGACTAGATGTTTGGGGCTGCTGGGGAACCATGATGTGTAGCATAATCAGACACTAGACTAGATGTTTGGGGCTGCTGGGGAACCATGATGATAATCAGACACTAGACTAGATGTTTGGGGCTGCTGGTGAACCATGATGATAATCAGACACTAGACTAGATGTTTGGGGCTGCTGGTGAACCACGATGATAATCAGACACTAGAGTAGATGTTTGGGGCTGCTGGTGAACCAAGATGATAATCAGACACTAGACTAGATGTTTGGGGCTGCTGGTGAACCATGATGATAATCAGACACTAGACTAGATGGTTGGGGCTGCTGGGGAACCATGATGATAATCAGACACTAGACTAAATGTCTGGGGCTGCTGGTGAACCATGATGATAATCAGACACTAGACTAGATGTTTGGGGCTGCTGGTGAACCATGATGATAATCAGACACTAGACTAGATGGTTGGGGCTGCTGGGGAACCATGATGTGTAGCATAATCAGACACTAGACTAGATGTTTGGGGCTGCTGGGGAACCATGATGATAATCAGACACTAGACTAGATGTTTGGGGCTGCTGGTGAACCATGATGATAATCAGTGACACTAGACTAGATGTTTGGGGCTGCTGGTGAACCATGATGATAATCAGACACTAGACTAGATGTTTGGGGCTGCTGGGGAACCATGATGATAATCATTGACACTAGACTAGATGTTTGGGGCTGCTGGTGAACCGTGATGATAATCAGACACTAGACTAGATGTTTGGGGCTGCTGGTGAACCATGATGATAATCAGACACTAGACTAGATGGTTGGGGCTGCTGGTGAACCATGATGACAATCAGACACTAGACTAGATGGTTGGGGCTGCTGGTGAACCATGATGATAATCAGACACTAGACTAGATGTTTGGGGCTGCTGGTGAACCATGATGATAATCAGACACTAGACTAGATGGTTGGGGCTGCTGGTGAACCATGATGATAATCAGACACTAGACTAGATGTTTGGGGCTGCTGGTGAACCATGATGATAATCAGACACTAGACTAGATGTTTGGGGCTGCTGGGGAACCATGATGTGTAGCATAATCAGACACTAGACTAGATGTTTGGGGCTGCTGGGGAACCATGATGATAATCAGACACTAGACTAGATGTTTGGGGCTGCTGGTGAACCATGATGATAATCAGTGACACTAGACTAGATGTTTGGGGCTGCTGGTGAACCATGATGATAATCAGACACTAGACTAGATGTTTGGGGCTGCTGGGGAACCATGATGTGTAGCATAATCAGACACTAGACTAGATGTTTGGGGCTGCTGGGGAACCATGATGATAATCAGACACTAGACTAGATGTTTGGGGCTGCTGGTGAACCATGATGATAATCAGTGACACTAGACTAGATGTTTGGGGCTGCTGGTGAACCATGATGATAATCAGACACTAGACTAGATGTTTGGGGCTGCTGGGGAACCATGATGATAATCATTGACACTAGACTAGATGGTTGGGGCTGCTGGTGAACCGTGATGATAATCAGACACTAGACTAGATGTTTGGGGCTGCTGGTGAACCATGATGATAATCAGACACTAGACTAGATGTTTGGGGCTGCTGGTGAACCGTGATGATAATCAGACACTAGACTAGATGTTTGGGGCTGATGGGGAACCATGATGATAATCAGACACTAGACTAGATGGTTGGGGCTGCTGGTGAACCATGATGATAATCAGACACTAGACTAGATGTTTGGGGCTGCTGGTGAACCATGATGATAATCAGACACTAGACTAGATGTTTGGGGCTGATGGGGAACCATGATGATAATCAGACACTAGACTAGATGTTTGGGGCTGCTGGTGAACCATGATGATAATCAGACACTAGACTAGATGTTTGGGGCTGCTGTTGAACCATGATGATAATCAGACACTAGACTAGATGTTTGGGGCTGCTGGTGAACCAAGATGATAATCAGACACTAGACTAGATGTTTGGGGCTGCTGGTGAACCATGATGATAATCAGACACTAGACTAGATGGTTGGGGCTGATGGGGAACCATGATGATAATCAGACACTAGACTAGATGTTTGGGGCTGCTGGTGAAACCTTGATGATAATCAGACACTAGACTAAATGTTTGGGGCTGCTGGTGAACCATGATGATAATCAGACACTAGACTAGATGTTTGGGGCTGCTGGTGAACCATGATGATAATCAGACACTAGACTAGATGGTTGGGGCTGCTGGTGAACCATGATGATAATCAGACACTAGACTAGATGTTTGGGGCTGCTGGTGAACCATGATGATAATCAGACACTAGACTAGATGTTTGGGGCTGCTGGGGAACCATGATGTGTAGCATAATCAGACACTAGACTAGATGTTTGGGGCTGCTGGGGAACCATGATGATAATCAGACACTAGACTAGATGTTTGGGGCTGCTGGTGAACCATGATGATAATCAGTGACACTAGACTAGATGTTTGGGGCTGCTGGTGAACCATGATGATAATCAGACACTAGACTAGATGTTTGGGGCTGCTGGGGAACCATGATGATAATCATTAACACTAGACTAGATGTTTGGGGCTGCTGGTGAACCGTGATGATAATCAGACACTAGACTAGATGTTTGGGGCTGCTGGTGAACCATGATGATAATCAGACACTAGACTAGATGGTTGGGGCTGCTGGTGAACCATGATGACAATCAGACACTAGACTAGATGGTTGGGGCTGCTGGTGAACCATGATGATAATCAGACACTAGACTAGATGTTTGGGGCTGCTGGTGAACCATGATGATAATCAGACACTAGACTAGATGTTTGGGGCTGCTGGTGAACCATGATGATAATCAGACACTAGACTAGATGTTTGGGGCTGCTGGGGAACCATGATGTGTAGCATAATCAGACACTAGACTAGATGTTTGGGGCTGCTGGGGAACCATGATGATAGTCAGACACTAGACTAGATGTTTGGGGCTGCTGGTGAACCATGATGATAATCAGTGACACTAGACTAGATGTTTGGGGCTGCTGGTGAACCATGATGATAATCAGACACTAGACTAGATGTTTGGGGCTGCTGGGGAACCATGATGATAATCATTGACACTAGACTAGATGTTTGGGGCTGCTGGTGAACCGTGATGATAATCAGACACTAGACTAGATGTTTGGGGCTGCTGGTGAACCATGATGATAATCAGACACTAGACTAGATGGTTGGGGCTGCTGGTGAACCATGATGACAATCAGACACTAGACTAGATGGTTGGGGCTGCTGGTGAACCATGATGATAATCAGACACTAGACTAGATGTTTGGGGCTGCTGGGGAACCATGATGATAATCACACACTAGACTAGATGTTTGGGGCTGCTGGTGAACCATGATGATATTCAGTGACACTAGACTAGATGTTTGGGGCTGCTGGTGAACCATGATGATAATCAGACACTAGACTAGATGTTTGGGGCTGCTGGTGAACCACGATGATAATCAGACACTAGACTAGATGTTTGGGGCTGCTGGTGAACCAAGATGATAATCAGACACTAGACTAGATGTTTGGGGCTGCTGGTGAACCATGATGATAATCAGACACTAGACTAGATGGTTGGGGCTGCTGGGGAACCATGATGATAATCAGACACTAGACTAAATGTTTGGGGCTGCTGGTGAACCATGATGATAATCAGACACTAGACTAGATGGTTGGGGCTGCTGGTGAACCATGATGATAATCAGACACTAGACTAGATGTTTGGGGCTGCTGGTGAACCGTGATGATAATCAGTGACACTAGACTAGATGGTTGGGGCTGCTGGTGAACCATGATGATAATCAGACACTAGACTAGATGTTTGGGGCTGCTGGGGAACCATGATGATAATCAGACACTAGACTAGATGTTTGGGGCTGCTGGTGAACCATGATGATAATCAGACACTAGACTAGATGTTTGGGGCTGCTGGTGAACCACGATGATAATCAGACACTAGAGTAGATGTTTGGGGCTGCTGGTGAACCAAGATGATAATCAGACACTAGACTAGATGTTTGGGGCTGCTGGTGAACCATGATGATAATCAGACACTAGACTAGATGGTTGGGGCTGCTGGGGAACCATGATGATAATCAGACACTAGACTAAATGTCTGGGGCTGCTGGTGAACCATGATGATAATCAGACACTAGACTAGATGTTTGGGGCTGCTGGTGAACCATGATGATAATCAGACACTAGACTAGATGGTTGGGGCTGCTGGGGAACCATGATGTGTAGCATAATCAGACACTAGACTAGATGTTTGGGGCTGCTGGGGAACCATGATGATAATCAGACACTAGACTAGATGTTTGGGGCTGCTGGTGAACCATGATGATAATCAGTGACACTAGACTAGATGTTTGGGGCTGCTGGTGAACCATGATGATAATCAGACACTAGACTAGATGTTTGGGGCTGCTGGGGAACCATGATGATAATCATTGACACTACACTAGATGTTTGGGGCTGCTGGTGAACCGTGATGATAATCAGACACTAGACTAGATGTTTGGGGCTGCTGGTGAACCATGATGATAATCAGACACTAGACTAGATGGTTGGGGCTGCTGGTGAACCATGATGACAATCAGACACTAGACTAGATGGTTGGGGCTGCTGGTGAACCATGATGATAATCAGACACTAGACTAGATGTTTGGGGCTGCTGGTGAAACCTTGATGATAATCAGACACTAGACTAAATGTTTGGGGCTGCTGGTGAACCATGATGATAATCAGACACTAGACTAGATGTTTGGGGCTGCTGGTGAACCATGATGATAATCAGACACTAGACTAGATGTTTGGGGCTGCTGGGGAACCATGATGTGTAGCATAATCAGACACTAGACTAGATGTTTGGGGCTGCTGGGGAACCATGATGATAGTCAGACACTAGACTAGATGTTTGGGGCTGCTGGTGAACCATGATGATAATCAGTGACACTAGACTAGATGTTTGGGGCTGCTGGTGAACCATGATGATAATCAGACACTAGACTAGATGTTTGGGGCTGCTGGGGAACCATGATGATAATCATTGACACTAGACTAGATGTTTGGGGCTGCTGGTGAACCGTGATGATAATCAGACACTAGACTAGATGTTTGGGGCTGCTGGTGAACCATGATGATAATCAGACACTAGACTAGATGGTTGGGGCTGCTGGTGAACCATGATGACAATCAGACACTAGACTAGATGGTTGGGGCTGCTGGTGAACCATGATGATAATCAGACACTAGACTAGATGGTTGGGGCTGCTGGGGAACCATGATGATAATCAGACACTAGACTAAATGTTTGGGGCTGCTGGTGAACCATGATGATAATCAGACACTAGACTAGATGGTTGGGGCTGCTGGTGAACCATGATGATAATCAGACACTAGACTAGATGTTTGGGGCTGCTGGTGAACCGTGATGATAATCAGTGACACTAGACTAGATGGTTGGGGCTGCTGGTGAACCATGATGATAATCAGACACTAGACTAGATGTTTGGGGCTGCTGGGGAACCATGATGATAATCAGACACTAGACTAGATGTTTGGGGCTGCTGGTGAACCATGATGATAATCAGACACTAGACTAGATGTTTGGGGCTGCTGGTGAACCACGATGATAATCAGACACTAGAGTAGATGTTTGGGGCTGCTGGTGAACCAAGATGATAATCAGACACTAGACTAGATGTTTGGGGCTGCTGGTGAACCATGATGATAATCAGACACTAGACTAGATGGTTGGGGCTGCTGGGGAACCATGATGATAATCAGACACTAGACTAAATGTCTGGGGCTGCTGGTGAACCATGATGATAATCAGACACTAGACTAGATGTTTGGGGCTGCTGGTGAACCATGATGATAATCAGACACTAGACTAGATGGTTGGGGCTGCTGGTGAACCATGATGATATTCAGTGACACTAGACTAGATGTTTGGGGCTGCTGGTGAACCATGATGATAATCAGACACTAGACTAGATGTTTGGGGCTGCTGGGGAACCATGATGATAATCAGACACTAGACTAGATGTTTGGGGCTGCTGGTGAACCATGATGATATTCAGTGACACTAGACTAGATGGTTGGGGCTGCTGGTGAACCATGATGATATTCAGTGACACTAGACTAGATGTTTGGGGCTGCTGGTGAACCATGATGATAATCAGACACTAGACTAGATGGTTGGGGCTGCTGGTGAACCATGATGATATTCAGTGACACTAGACTAGATGTTTGGGGCTGCTGGTGAACCATGATGATAATCAGACACTAGACTAGATGTTTGGGGCTGCTGGGGAACCATGATGATAATCAGACACTAGACTAGATGTTTGGGGCTGCTGGTGAACCATGATGATATTCAGTGACACTAGACTAGATGTTTGGGGCTGCTGGTGAACCATGATGATAATCAGACACTAGACTAGATGTTTGGGGCTGCTGGTGAACCATGATGATAATCAGACACTAGACTAGATGTTTGGGGCTGCTGGGGAACCATGATGATAATCAGACACTAGACTAGATGTTTGGGGCTGCTGGTGAACCATGATGATATTCAGTGACACTAGTCTAGATGTTTGGGGCTGCTGGTGAACCATGATGATATTCAGTGACACTAGACTAGATGTTTGGGGCTGCTGGGGAACCATGATGATAATCAGTGACACTAGACTAGATGTTTGGGGCTGCTGGTGAACCATGATGATAATCAGACACTAGACTAGATGGTTGGGGCTGCTGGGGAACCATGATGATAATCATTGACACTAGACTAGATGTTTGGGGCTGCTGGTGAACCGTGATGATAATCAGACACTAGACTAGATGTTTGGGGCTGCTGGTGAACCATGATGATAATCAGACACTAGACTAGATGGTTGGGGCTGCTGGTGAACCATGATGACAATCAGACACTAGACTAGATGGTTGGGGCTGCTGGTGAACCATGATGATAATCAGACACTAGACTAGATGTTTGTGGCTGCTGGGGAACCATGATGATAATCAGACACTAGACTAGATGTTTGGGGCTGCTGGTGAACCATGATGATATTCAGTGACACTAGACTAGATGTTTGGGGCTGCTGGTGAACCATGATGATAATCAGATACTAGACTAGATGTTTGGGGCTGCTGGTGAACCACGATGATAATCAGACACTAGACTAGATGTTTGGGGCTGCTGGTGAACCAAGATGATAATCAGACACTAGACTAGATGGTTGGGGCTGCTGGTGAACCATGATGATAATCAGATACTAGACTAGATGTTTGGGGCTGCTGGTGAACCATGATGATAGTCAGACACTAGACTAGATGGTTGGGGCTGCTGGGGAACCATGATGTGTAGCATAATCAGACACTAGACTAGATGTTTGGGGCTGCTGGTGAACCGTGATGATAATCAGACACTAGACTAGATGTTTGGGGCTGCTGGGGAACCATGATGATAATCAGACACTAGACTAGATGTTTGGGGCTGCTGGTGAACCATGATGATATTCAGTGACACTAGACTAGATGTTTGGGGCTGCTGGTGAACCACGATGATAATCAGACACTAGACTAGATGTTTGGGGCTGCTGGTGAACCACGATGATAATCAGACACTAGACTAGATGTTTGGGGCTGCTGGTGAACCAAGATGATAATCAGACACTAGACTAGATGTTTGGGGCTGCTGGTGAACCAAGATGATAATCAGACACTAGACTAGATGTTTGGGGCTGCTGGTGAACCATGATGATAATCAGACACTAGACTAGATGGTTGGGGCTGCTGGGGAACCATGATGATAATCAGACACTAGACTAAATGTTTGGGGCTGCTGGTGAACCATGATGATAATCAGACACTAGACTAGATGGTTGGGGCTGCTGGTGAACCATGATGATAATCAGACACTAGACTAGATGGTTGGGGCTGCTGGTGAACCATGATGATATTCAGTGACACTAGACTAGATGTTTGGGGCTGCTGGTGAACCATGATGATAATCAGACACTAGACTAGATGTTTGGGGCTGCTGGGGAACCATGATGTGTAGCATAATCAGACACTAGACTAGATGTTTGGGGCTGCTGGTGAACCGTGATGATAATCAGTGACACTAGACTAGATGGTTGGGGCTGCTGGGGAACCATGATGATAATCAGACACTAGACTAGATGTTTGGGGCTGCTGGTGAACCATGATGATAATCAGACACTAGACTAGATGTTTGGGGCTGCTGGGGAACCATGATGATAATCAGACACTAGACTAGATGGTTGGGGCTGATGGGGAACCATGATGATAATCAGACACTAGACTAGATGTTTGGGGCTGCTGGTGAACCATGATGATATTCAGTGACACTAGACTAGATGTTTGGGGCTGCTGGTGAACCATGATGATAATCAGACACTAGACTAGATGTTTGGGGCTGCTGGGGAACCATGATGATAATCAGACACTAGACTAGATGTTTGGGGCTGCTGGTGAACCATGATGATAATCAGACACTAGACTAGATGTTTGGGGCTGCTGGTGAACCATGATGATAATCAGACACTAGACTAGATGTTTGGGGCTGCTGGGGAACCATGATGATAATCAGACACTAGACTAAATGTTTGGGGCTGCTGGTGAACCATGATGATAATCAGACACTAGACTAGATGGTTGGGGCTGCTGGTGAACCATGATGATAATCAGACACTAGACTAGATGTTTGGGGCTGCTGGGGAACCATGATGATAATCAGACACTAGACTAGATGTTTGGGGCTGCTGGGGAACCATGATGATAATCAGTGACACTAGACTAGATGGTTGGGGCTGCTGGTGAACCATGATGATAATAAGACACTAGACTAGATGGTTGGGGCTGCTGGTGAACCATGATGATAATCAGACACTAGACTAGATGGTTGGGGCTGCTGGGGAACCATGATGATAATCAGACACTAGACTAGATGTTTGGGGCTGCTGGTGAACCATGATGATAATCAGACACTAGACTAGATGTTTGGGGCTGCTGGTGAACCATGATGTGTAGCATAATCAGACACTAGACTAGATGTTTGGGGCTGCTGGTGAACCGTGATGATAATCAGTGACACTAGACTAGATGGTTGGGGCTGCTGGGGAACCATGATGATAATCAGACACTAGACTAGATGGTTGGGGCTGCTGGTGAACCATGATGATAATCAGACACTAGACTAGATGGTTGGGGCTGAAGGGGAACCATGATGATAATCAGACACTAGACTAGATGGTTGGGGCTGCTGGGGAACCATGATGATAATCAGACACTAGACTAGATGGTTGGGGCTGCTGGGGAACCATGATGATAATCAGACACTAGACTAGATGTCACGATCGTGTGGCGGATTAACGGACCAAAACGCAGCAGTTGGAAAATAAGCCATCTTCCTTTTATTATGAAGAAGGCAAGAAACGAAACAAAACACTGACACACTATACAAAACAAGAAAACGACCGTGAAGCTACTAACGTTGTGCACATACATACAGGCTACAAACGTTTAACATAGACAATTACCCACAACCAATGAGAGCCTATGGCTACCCTAAATAAGGCTCCCAATCAGAGACAACCGAAATCAGCTGTCTCTAATTGGGAACTCATTCAGGTAACCATAGACTCTCCTAGATAAATAACCAACATAGACAACGCTAGACATCTACACTCAACACAAAACCATATACTACACAATTACCCCTTTACCATAAACACCCAAAACCAACAAAACAAAAACATTCCCCATGTCACACCCTGACCTAACTAAAATAATAAAGAAAACAAAGAATACTAAGGCCAGGGCGTGACATAACCCCCCCCTTGAGGCGCGAACTCCGGGCGCACCATACACAGTCTAGGAGAGGGTCTGGGTGGGCTTCCCTCCACGGTGGCGGCTCCGGCTCTGGTCGCGGTCCCCACGTCACCACAGTACCTAACCACCTCCTAGGCTTCCTCCAAACGACCCCCCTCCACATTAACCCCATTGTATTAAGGGGCAGTTCCGGACTAAGGGACAGCTCCGGACTAAGGTCCAGTACCAGGGTAAGGGGCAGTACCAGGATCAGGGGCAGTACCAGGGTAAGGGGCAGTACCAGGGTAAGGGGCAGCACCAGGGTAAGGGGCAGCACCAGGGTAAGGGGCAGCACCAGGGTAAGGGGCAGCACCAGGGTAAGGGGCAGCTCCAGGGTAAGGGGCAGCTCCGGACTGATGAATGGCAGCTCCGGACTGAGGGACTGCAGCTCCGGACTGAGGGACTGCAGCTCCGGACTGAGGGACGGCCCATGGCTGGCTGACAGATCTGGCTGCTCATGGCTGGCTAACGGATCTGGCTGCTCATGGCTGGCTAACTGATCTGGCTGCTCATGGCTGGCTGACGGATCTGGCTGCTCATGGCTGGCTGACGGATCTGGCTGCTCATGGCTAGCTGACGGATCTGGCTGCTCATGGCTAGCTGACGGATCTGGCTGCTCATGGCTAGCTGACGGATCTGGCTGCTCATGGCTAGCTGACGGATCTGGCTGCTCATGGCTAGCTGACGGATCTGGCTGCTCATGGCTAGCTGACGGATCTGGCTGCTCATGGCTAGCTGACGGATCTGGCTGCTCATGGCTAGCTGACGGATCTGGCTGCTCATGGCTAGCTGACGGATCTGGCTGCTCATGGCTGGCTGACGGATCTGGCTGCTCATGGCTGGCTGACGGATCTGGCTGCTTATGGCTGGCTGACTGATCTGGCTGCTCCTGTCTGGTTGGCGGCTCTGGCAGATCCTGTCTGGTTGGCGGCTCTGGCAGATCCTGTCTGACGGACGGCTCTAGCGGCTCCTGTCTGGCTGGCGGCTCTAGCGGCTCCTGTCTGGCGGACGGCTCAGTGGGCTCATGGCAGACGGGCGGCTTTGCAGGCTCATGGCAGACGGGCGGCTTTGCAGGCTCATTGCAGACGGATGGCTCAGATGGCGCTGGGGAGACGGATGGCTCAGATGGCGCTGGGGAGACGGGCAGTCCAGTCATTGATGTGCAGACGGCAGACTCCTGCCGGCTGAGGCGCACTGTAGGCCTGATGCGTGGTGCCGGGACTGGTGGCACCGGGCTGGGGACACGCATCTCAGGGCTAGTGCGGGGAGCAGCAACAGGACGCACAGGACTCTGGGGACACACAGGAGGCTTGGTGCGTGGTTTAGACACTGGTGGTAAAGGGCTGGAGACACGCACCATATAGCTAGTGCGTGGAGGAGGCACTGGTGGTACTGGATTGGGGCGGGGAGGTGGCGCCGGAAATACCGGACCGTGCAGGCGTACTGGCTCCCTTGAACGCCGAGCCTGCCCAACCTTACCTGGTTGTATGCTCCCCGTCGCCTGACCAGTGCGGGGAGGTGGAATAACCCGCACCGGCCTATGTAGGCGAACCGGGAACACCATGCGTAAGGCTGGTGCCATGTACGCCGGCCCGAGGAGACGCACTGGTGACCAGATGCGTTGGGCCGGCTTCATGACATACGGCTCAACGCTCAGTCTAGCCCGGCCGATACGTGGAGCTGAAATGTACCGAACCGGGCTATGCACGCGTACAGGAGACACCGTGCGCTCTACTGCGTAACACGGTGTCTGCCCGTACTCCCGCTCTCCACGGTAAGTACAGGGAGTAGGCGCAGGTTTCCTACCTGACTTCGCCACACTCCCTTTAAGGCCCCCCCCAAGAAATTTTTGGGTTGTACTCACGGGTCTCCAGCCTTGTCTCCGTGCTGCCTCCTCATATCGCCTCCTCTCGGCTTTAGCTGCCTCCAGCTCTTCACGAGGAAGGCGATATTCTCCCGGTTGAGCCCACGGCCCCTTACCATCCAGTATCTCCTCCCATGTCCATGAATCCTGTGTAGGTTGGTCCTGTTGCCGCTTTCCATGCCGCTTGGTCCTATGGTGGGTAATTCTGTCACGATCGTGTGGCGGATTAACGGACCAAAACGCAGCAGTTGGAAAATAAGCCATCTTCCTTTTATTATGAAGAAGGCAAGAAACGAAACAAAACACTGACACACTATACAAAACAAGAAAACGACCGTGAAGCTACTAACGTTGTGCACATACATACAGGCTACAAACGTTTAACATAGACAATTACCCACAACCAATGAGAGCCTATGGCTACCCTAAATAAGGCTCCCAATCAGAGACAACCGAAATCAGCTGTCTCTAATTGGGAACTCATTCAGGTAACCATAGACTCTCCTAGATAAATAACCAACATAGACAACGCTAGACATCTACACTCAACACAAAACCATATACTACACAATTACCCCTTTACCATAAACACCCAAAACCAACAAAACAAAAACATTCCCCATGTCACACCCTGACCTAACTAAAATAATAAAGAAAACAAAGAATACTAAGGCCAGGGCGTGACACTAGATGGTTGGGACTGCTGGTGAACCATGATGATAATCAGACACTAGACTAGATGGTTGGGGCTGCTGGGGAACCATGATGATAATCAGACACTAGACTAGATGTTTGGGGCTGCTGGGGAACCATGATGATAATCAGACACTAGACTAGATGTTTGGGGCTGATGGGGAACCATGATGATAATCAGACACTAGACTAGATGGTTGGGGCTGCTGGTGAACCATGATGATAATCAGACACTAGACTAGATGTTTGGGGCTGCTGGGGAACCATGATGATAATCAGACACTAGACTAGATGTTTGGGGCTGCTGGGGAACCATGATGATAATCAGACACTAGACTAGATGTTTGGGGCTGATGGGGAACCATGATGATAATCAGACACTAGACTAGATGTTTGGGGCTGCTGGTGAACCATGATGATAATCAGACACTAGACTAGATGTTTGGGGCTGCTGGTGAACCATGATGATAATCAGACACTAGACTAGATGGTTGGGGCTGCTGGTGAACCATGATGATAATCAGACACTAGACTAGATGGTTGGGGCTGCTGGTGAACCATGATGATAATCAGACACTAGACTAGAAGTTTGGGGCTGCTGGGGAACCATGATGTGTAGCATAATCAGACACTAGACTAGATGTTTGGGGCTGCTGGTGAACCGTGATGATAATCAGTGACACTAGACTAGATGGTTGGGGCTGCTGGGGAACCATGATGATAGTCAGACACTAGACTAGATGGTTGGGGCTGCTGGGGAACCATGATGATAATCAGACACTAGACTAGATGTTTGGGGCTGCTGGTGAACCATGATGATAATCAGACACTAGACTAGATGGTTGGGGCTGCTGGTGAACCATGATGATAATCAGACACTAGACTAGATGTTTGGGGCTGCTGGTGAACCATGATGATAATCAGACACTAGACTAGAAGTTTGGGGCTGCTGGGGAACCATGATGTGTAGCATAATCAGACACTAGACTAGATGTTTGGGGCTGCTGGTGAACCGTGATGATAATCAGTGACACTAGACTAGATGGTTGGGGCTGCTGGGGAACCATGATGATAGTCAGACACTAGACTAGATGGTTGGGGCTGCTGGGGAACCATGATGATAATCAGACACTAGACTAGATGTTTGGGGCTGAAGGGGAACCATGATGATAATCAGACACTAGACTAGATGGTTGGGGCTGCTGGTGAACCATGATGATAATCAGACACTAGACTAGATGTTTGGGGCTGCTGGGGAACCATGATGATAATCAGACACTAGACTAGATGTTTGGGGCTGATGGGGAACCATGATGATAATCAGACACTAGACTAGATGTTTGGGGCTGCTGGTGAACCATGATGATAATCAGACACTAGACTAGATGTTTGGGGCTGCTGGTGAACCATGATGATAATCAGACACTAGACTAGATGTTTGGGGCTGCTGGGGAACCATGATGTGTAGCATAATCAGACACTAGACTAGATGTTTGGGGCTGCTGGTGAACCATGATGATAATCAGTGACACTAGACTAGATGTTTGGGGCTGCTGGTGAACCATGATGATAATCAGACACTAGACTAGATGGTTGGGGCTGCTGGGGAACCGTGATGATAATCAGACACTAGACTAGATGGTTGGGGCTGCTGGTGAACCATGATGATAATCAGACACTAGACTAGATGTTTGGGGCTGCTGGGGAACCATGATGATAATCAGACACTAGACTAGATGTTTGGGGCTGCTGGGGAACCATGATGATAATCAGACACTAGACTAGATGTTTGGGGCTGCTGGGGAACCATGATGATAATCAGTGACACTAGACTAGATGTTTGGGGCTGGTGGTGAACCATGATGATAATCAGACACTAGACTAGATGTTTGGGGCTGCTAGTGAACCATGATGATAATCAGACACTAGACTAGATGGTTGGGGCTGCTGGGGAACCATGATGTTAATTAGACACTAGACTAGATGGTTGGGGCTGCTGGGGAACCATGATGATAATCATTGACACTAGACTAGATGGTTGGGGCTGCTGGTGAACCATGATGATAATCAGTGATACTAGACTAGGTGTTTGGGGCTGCTGGTGAACCATGATGATAATCAGACACTAGACTAGATGGTTGGGGCTGCTGGTGAACCATAATGATAATCAGACACTAGACTAGATGTTTGGGGCTGCTGGTGAACCATGATGATAATCAGACACTAGACTAGATGTTTGGGGCTGCTGGTGAACCATGATGATAATCAGACACTAGACTAGAAGTTTGGGGCTGCTGGGGAACCATGATGTGTAGCATAATCAGACACTAGACTAGATGTTTGGGGCTGCTGGTGAACCGTGATGATAATCAGTGACACTAGACTAGATGGTTGGGGCTGCTGGGGAACCATGATGATAGTCAGACACTAGACTAGATGGTTGGGGCTGCTGGGGAACCATGATGATAATCAGACACTAGACTAGATGTTTGGGGCTGAAGGGGAACCATGATGATAATCAGACACTAGACTAGATGGTTGGGGCTGCTGGTGAACCATGATGATAATCAGACACTAGACTAGATGTTTGGGGCTGCTGGGGAACCATGATGATAATCAGACACTAGACTAGATGTTTGGGGCTGATGGGGAACCATGATGATAATCAGACACTAGACTAGATGTTTGGGGCTGCTGGTGAACCATGATGATAATCAGACACTAGACTAGATGTTTGGGGCTGCTGGTGAACCATGATGATAATCAGACACTAGACTAGATGTTTGGGGCTGCTGGGGAACCATGATGTGTAGCATAATCAGACACTAGACTAGATGTTTGGGGCTGCTGGTGAACCATGATGATAATCAGTGACACTAGACTAGATGTTTGGGGCTGCTGGTGAACCATGATGATAATCAGACACTAGACTAGATGGTTGGGGCTGCTGGGGAACCGTGATGATAATCAGACACTAGACTAGATGGTTGGGGCTGCTGGTGAACCATGATGATAATCAGACACTAGACTAGATGTTTGGGGCTGCTGGGGAACCATGATGATAATCAGACACTAGACTAGATGTTTGGGGCTGCTGGGGAACCATGATGATAATCAGACACTAGACTAGATGTTTGGGGCTGCTGGGGAACCATGATGATAATCAGTGACACTAGACTAGATGTTTGGGGCTGGTGGTGAACCATGATGATAATCAGACACTAGACTAGATGTTTGGGGCTGCTAGTGAACCATGATGATAATCAGACACTAGACTAGATGGTTGGGGCTGCTGGGGAACCATGATGTTAATTAGACACTAGACTAGATGGTTGGGGCTGCTGGGGAACCATGATGATAATCATTGACACTAGACTAGATGGTTGGGGCTGCTGGTGAACCATGATGATAATCAGTGATACTAGACTAGGTGTTTGGGGCTGCTGGTGAACCATGATGATAATCAGACACTAGACTAGATGGTTGGGGCTGCTGGTGAACCATAATGATAATCAGACACTAGACTAGATGTTTGGGGCTGCTGGTGAACCATGATGATAATCAGTGACACTAGACTAGATGTTTGGGGCTGCTGGTGAACCATGATGATAATCAGACACTAGACTAGATGTTTGGGGCTGCTGGGGAACCATGATGATAATCAGACACTAGACTAGATGTTTGGGGCTGCTGGTGAACCATGATGATAATCAGACACTAGACTAGATGGTTGGGGCTGCTGGGGAACCATGATGTTAATCAGACACTAGACTAGATGGTTGGGGCTGCTGGGGAACCATGATGATAATCATTGACACTAGACTAGATGGTTGGGGCTGCTGGTGAACCATGATGATAATCAGTGATACTAGACTAGGTGTTTGGGGCTGCTGGTGTACCATGATGATAATCAGACACTAGACTAGATGGTTGGGGCTGCTGGTGAACCATAATGATAATCAGACACTAGACTAGATGTTTGGGGCTGCTGGTGAACCATGATGATAATCAGTGACACTAGACTAGATGTTTGGGGCTGCTGGTGAACCATGATGATAATCAGACACTAGACTAGATGGTTGGGGCTGCTGGGGAACCGTGATGATAATCAGACACTAGACTAGATGTTTGGGGCTGCTGGTGAACCATATTGATAATCAGACACTAGACTAGATGTTTTGGGCTGCTGGTGAACCATGATGATAATCAGACACTAGACTAGATGTTTGGGGCTGCTGGTGAACCATGATGATAATCAGACACTAGACTAGATGTTTGGGGCTGCTGGTGAACCATGATGATAATCAGACACTAGACTAGATGTTTGGGGCTGCTGGGGAACCATGATGATAATCAGTGACACTAGACTAGATGTTTGGGGCTGGTGGTGAACCATGATGATAATCAGACACTAGACTAGATGTTTGGGGCTGCTAGTGAACCATGATGATAATCAGACACTAGACTAGATGGTTGGGGCTGCTGGGGAACCATGATGTTAATCAGACACTAGACTAGATGGTTGGGGCTGCTGGGGAACCATGATGATAATCATTGACACTAGACTAGATGGTTGGGGCTGCTGGTGAACCATGATGATAATCAGTGATACTAGACTAGGTGTTTGGGGCTGCTGGTGAACCATGATGATAATCAGACACTAGACTAGATGGTTGGGGCTGCTGGTGAACCATAATGATAATCAGACACTAGACTAGATGTTTGGGGATGCTGGTGAACCATGATGATAATCAGACACTAGACTAGATGTTTGGGGCTGCTAGTGAACCATGATGATAATCAGTGACACTAGACTAGATGGTTGGGGCTGCTAGTGAACCATTATGATAATCAGACACTAGACTAGATGGTTGGGGCTGCTGGGGAACCATGATGATAATCAGTGACACTAGACTAGATGTTTGGGGCTGCTGGTGAACCATGATGATAATCAGTGACACTAGACTAGATGTTTGGGGCTGCTGGGGAACCATGATGATAATCAGTGACACTAGACTAGATGTTTGGGGCTGCTGGGGAACCATGATGATAATCAGTGACACTAGACTAGATGTTTGGGGCTGCTGGTGAACCATGATGATAATCAGTGACACTAGACTAGATGGTTGGGGCTGCTAGTGAATCAAGATGATAATCAGACACTAGACTAGATGGTTGGGGCTGCTGGTGAACCATGATGATAATCAGACACTAGACTAGATGGTTGGGGCTGCTGGTGAACCATGATGATAATCAGACACTAGACTAGATGGTTGGGGCTGCTGGTGAATCAAGATGATAATCAGACACTAGACTAGATGTTTGGGGCTGCTGGGGAACCATGATGATAATCAGACACTAGACTAGATGGTTGGGGCTGCTGGTGAACCATGATGATAATCAGACACTAGACTAGATGTTTGGGGCTGCTGGTGAACCGTGATGATAATCAGACACTAGACTAGATGGTTGGGGCTGCTGGGGAACCATGATGATAATCAGACACTAGACTAGATGTTTGGGGCTGCTGGTGAACCGTGATGATAATCAGACACTAGACTAGATGGTTGGGGCTGCTGGGGAACCATGATGTTAATTAGACACTAGACTAGATGGTTGGGGCTGCTGGGGAACCATGATGATAATCATTGACACTAGACTAGATGGTTGGGGCTGCTGGTGAACCATGATGATAATCAGTGATACTAGACTAGGTGTTTGGGGCTGCTGGTGAACCATGATGATAATCAGACACTAGACTAGATGGTTGGGGCTGCTGGTGAACCATAATGATAATCAGACACTAGACTAGATGTTTGGGGCTGCTGGTGAACCATGATGATAATCAGTGACACTAGACTAGATGGTTGGGGCTGCTGGGGAACCATGATGTTAATTAGACACTAGACTAGATGGTTGGGGCTGCTGGGGAACCATGATGATAATCATTGACACTAGACTAGATGTTTGGGGCTGCTGGTGAACCATGATGATAATCAGTGATACTAGACTAGGTGTTTGGGGCTGCTGGTGAACCATGATGATAATCAGACACTAGACTAGATGGTTGGGGCTGCTGGTGAACCATAATGATAATCAGACACTAGACTAGATGTTTGGGGCTGCTGGTGAACCATGATGATAATCAGTGACACTAGACTAGATGTTTGGGGCTGCTGGTGAACCATGATGATAATCAGACACTAGACTAGATGTTTGGGGCTGCTGGGGAACCATGATGATAATCAGACACTAGACTAGATGTTTGGGGCTGCTGGTGAACCATGATGATAATCAGACACTAGACTAGATGGTTGGGGCTGCTGGGGAACCATGATGTTAATCAGACACTAGACTAGATGGTTGGGGCTGCTGGGGAACCATGATGATAATCATTGACACTAGACTAGATGGTTGGGGCTGCTGGTGAACCATGATGATAATCAGTGATACTAGACTAGGTGTTTGGGGCTGCTGGTGTACCATGATGATAATCAGACACTAGACTAGATGGTTGGGGCTGCTGGTGAACCATAATGATAATCAGACACTAGACTAGATGTTTGGGGCTGCTGGTGAACCATGATGATAATCAGTGACACTAGACTAGATGTTTGGGGCTGCTGGTGAACCATGATGATAATCAGACACTAGACTAGATGTTTGGGGCTGCTGGTGAACCATGATGATAATCAGACACTAGACTAGATGTTTGGGGCTGCTGGTGAACCATGATGATAATCTGACACTAGACTAGATGTTTGGGGCTGCTGGTGAACCATGATGATAATCAGACACTAGACTAGATGTTTGGGGCTGCTGGGGAACCATGATGATAATCAGTGACACTAGACTAGATGTTTGGGGCTGGTGGTGAACCATGATGATAATCAGACACTAGACTAGATGTTTGGGGCTGCTAGTGAACCATGATGATAATCAGACACTAGACTAGATGGTTGGGGCTGCTGGGGAACCATGATGTTAATCAGACACTAGACTAGATGGTTGGGGCTGCTGGGGAACCATGATGATAATCATTGACACTAGACTAGATGGTTAGGGCTGCTGGTGAACCATGATGATAATCAGTGATACTAGACTAGGTGTTTGGGGCAGCTGGTGAACCATGATGATAATCAGACACTAGACTAGATGGTTGGGGCTGCTGGTGAACCATAATGATAATCAGACACTAGACTAGATGGTTGGGGCTGCTGGTGAACCATGATGATAATCAGACACTAGACTAGATGTTTGGGGCTGCTGGTGAACCATGATGATAATCAGTGACACTAGACTAGATGGTTGGGGCTGCTAGTGAACCATTATGATAATCAGACACTAGACTAGATGGTTGGGGCTGCTGGGGAACCATGATGATAATCAGTGACACTAGACTAGATGTTTGGGGCTGCTGGTGAACCATGATGATAATCAGTGACACTAGACTAGATGTTTGGGGCTGCTGGGGAACCATGATGATAATCAGACACTAGACTAGATGGTTGGGGCTGCTGGGGAACCATGATGATAATCAGTGACACTAGACTAGATGTTTGGGGCTGCTGGTGAACCATGATGATAATCAGTG
The DNA here is from genome assembly GCF_029448725.1 of Salvelinus fontinalis. Lineage (NCBI taxonomy): Eukaryota > Metazoa > Chordata > Actinopteri > Salmoniformes > Salmonidae > Salvelinus > Salvelinus fontinalis. The sequence continues at coordinate 6,649,277 of NC_074690.1, forward strand.
ACACTAGACTAGATGGTTGGGGCTGCTAGTGAATCAAGATGATAATCAGACACTAGACTAGATGGTTGGGGCTGCTGGTGAACCATGATGATAATCAGACACTAGACTAGATGGTTGGGGCTGCTGGTGAACCATGATGATAATCAGACACTAGACTAGATGGTTGGGGCTGCTGGTGAATCAAGATGATAATCAGACACTAGACTAGATGTTTGGGGCTGCTGGGGAACCATGATGATAATCAGACACTAGACTAGATGGTTGGGGCTGCTGGTGAACCATGATGATAATCAGACACTAGACTAGATGTTTGGGGCTGCTGGTGAACCGTGATGATAATCAGACACTAGACTAGATGGTTGGGGCTGCTGGGGAACCATGATGATAATCAGACACTAGACTAGATGTTTGGGGCTGCTAGTGAACCATGATGATAATCAGACACTAGACTAGATGGTTGGGGCTGCTGGGGAACCATGATGTTAATTAGACACTAGACTAGATGGTTGGGGCTGCTGGGGAACCATGATGATAATCATTGACACTAGACTAGATGGTTGGGGCTGCTGGTGAACCATGATGATAATCAGTGATACTAGACTAGGTGTTTGGGGCTGCTGGTGAACCATGATGATAATCAGACACTAGACTAGATGGTTGGGGCTGCTGGTGAACCATAATGATAATCAGACACTAGACTAGATGTTTGGGGCTGCTGGTGAACCATGATGATAATCAGTGACACTAGACTAGATGTTTGGGGCTGCTGGTGAACCATGATGATAATCAGACACTAGACTAGATGTTTGGGGCTGCTGGGGAACCATGATGATAATCAGACACTAGACTAGATGTTTGGGGCTGCTGGTGAACCATGATGATAATCAGACACTAGACTAGATGGTTGGGGCTGCTGGGGAACCATGATGTTAATCAGACACTAGATTAGATGGTTGGGGCTGCTGGGGAACCATGATGATAATCATTGACACTAGACTAGATGGTTGGGGCTGCTGGTGAACCATGATGATAATCAGTGATACTAGACTAGGTGTTTGGGGCTGCTGGTGTACCATGATGATAATCAGACACTAGACTAGATGGTTGGGGCTGCTGGTGAACCATAATGATAATCAGACACTAGACTAGATGTTTGGGGCTGCTGGTGAACCATGATGATAATCAGTGACACTAGACTAGATGTTTGGGGCTGCTGGTGAACCATGATGATAATCAGACACTAGACTAGATGGTTGGGGCTGCTGGGGAACCGTGATGATAATCAGACACTAGACTAGATGTTTGGGGCTGCTGGTGAACCGTGATGATAATCAGACACTAGACTAGATGTTTGGGGCTGCTGGTGAACCATGATGATAATCAGACACTAGACTAGATGTTTGGGGCTGCTGGTGAACCATGATGATAATCAGACACTAGACTAGATGTTTGGGGCTGCTGGTGAACCATGATGATAATCAGACACTAGACTAGATGTTTGGGGCTGCTGGGGAACCATGATGATAATCAGTGACACTAGACTAGATGTTTGGGGCTGGTGGTGAACCATGATGATAATCAGACACTAGACTAGATGTTTGGGGCTGCTTGTGAACCATGATGATAATCAGACACTAGACTAGATGGTTGGGGCTGCTGGGGAACCATGATGTTAATCAGACACTAGACTAGATGGTTGGGGCTGCTGGGGAACCATGATGATAATCATTGACACTAGACTAGATGTTTGGGGCTGCTGGTGAACCATGATGATAATCAGTGATACTAGACTAGGTGTTTGGGGCTGCTGGTGAACCATGATGATAATCAGACACTAGACTAGATGGTTGGGGCTGCTGGTGAACCATAATGATAATCAGACACTAGACTAGATGTTTGGGGCTGCTGGTGAACCATGATGATAATCAGACACTAGACTAGATGTTTGGGGCTGCTGGTGAACCATGATGATAATCAGTGACACTAGACTAGATGGTTGGGGCTGCTAGTGAACCATTATGATAATCAGACACTAGACTAGATGGTTGGGGCTGCTGGGGAACCATGATGATAATCAGTGACACTAGACTAGATGTTTGGGGCTGCTGGTGAACCATGATGATAATCAGTGACACTAGACTAGATGTTTGGGGCTGCTGGGGAACCATGATGATAATCAGACACTAGACTAGATGGTTGGGGCTGCTGGGGAACCATGATGATAATCAGTGACACTAGACTAGATGTTTGGGGCTGCTGGTGAACCATGATGATAATCAGTGACACTAGACTAGATGGTTGGGGCTGCTAGTGAATCAAGATGATAATCAGACACTAGACTAGATGGTTGGGGCTGCTGGTGAACCATGATGATAATCAGACACTAGACTAGATGGTTGGGGCTGCTGGTGAACCATGATGATAATCAGACACTAGACTAGATGGTTGGGGCTGCTGGTGAATCAAGATGATAATCAGACACTAGACTAGATGTTTGGGGCTGCTGGTGAACCGTGATGATAATCAGACACTAGACTAGATGGTTGGGGCTGCTGGGGAACCATGATGATAATCAGACACTAGACTAGATGTTTGGGGCTGCTAGTGAACCATGATGATAATCAGACACTAGACTAGATGGTTGGGGCTGCTGGGGAACCATGATGTTAATCAGACACTAGACTAGATGGTTGGGGCTGCTGGGGAACCATGATGATAATCATTGACACTAGACTAGATGGTTGGGGCTGCTGGTGAACCATGATGATAATCAGTGATACTAGACTAGGTGTTTGGGGCTGCTGGTGAACCATGATGATAATCAGACACTAGACTAGATGGTTGGGGCTGCTGGTGAACCATAATGATAATCAGACACTAGACTAGATGTTTGGGGCTGCTGGTGAACCATGATGATAATCAGTGACACTAGACTAGATGGTTGGGGCTGCTGGTGAACCATGATGATAATCAGTGACACTAGACTAGATGGTTGGGGCTGCTGGTGAACCATGATGATAATCAGACACTAGACTAGATGTTTGGGGCTGCTGGGGAACCATGATGATAATCAGTGACACTAGACTAGATGTTTGGGGCTGCTGGTGAACCATGATGATAATCAGACACTAGACTAGATGTTTGGGGCTGCTGGTGAACCATGATGATAATCAGACACTAGACTAGATGGTTGGGGCTGCTGGGGAACCATGATGTGTAGCATAATCAGACACTAGACTAGATGTTTGGGGCTGCTGGTGAACCATGATGATAATCAGACACTAGACTAGATGTTTGGGGCTGCTGGGGAACCATGATGATAATCAGACACTAGACTAGATGTTTGGGGCTGCTGGTGAACCATGATGATAATCAGACACTAGACTAGATGTTTGGGGCTGCTGGGGAACCATGATGATAATCAGTGACACTAGACTAGATGTTTGGGGCTGCTGGTGAACCATGATGATAATCAGACACTAGACTAGATGGTTGGGGCTGCTGGTGAACCATGATGATAATCAGTGACACTAGTCTAGATGTTTGGGGCTGCTGGTGAACCATGATGATAATCAGACACTAGACTAGATGTTTGGGGCTGCTGATGAACCATGATGATAATCAGACACTAGACTAGATGTTTGGGGCTGCTGGGGAACCATGATGATAATCAGTGACACTAGACTAGATGTTTGGGGCTGCTGGTGAACCATGATGATAATCAGACACTAGACTAGATGGTTGGGGCTGCTGGTGAACCATGATGATAATCAGACACTAGACTAGATGGTTGGGGCTGCTGGTGAATCAAGATGATAATCAGACACTAGACTAGATGTTTGGGGTTGCTGGGGAACCATGATGATAATCAGACACTAGACTAGATGGTTGGGGCTGCTGGTGAACCATGATGATAATCAGACACTAGACTAGATGTTTGGGGCTGCTGGTGAACCGTGATGATAATCAGACACTAGACTAGATGGTTGGGGCTGCTGGGGAACCATGATGATAATCAGACACTAGACTAGATGTTTGGGGCTGCTAGTGAACCATGATGATAATCAGACACTAGACTAGATGGTTGGGGCTGCTGGGGAACCATGATGTTAATCAGACACTAGACTAGATGGTTGGGGCTGCTGGGGAACCATGATGATAATCATTGACACTAGACTAGATGGTTGGGGCTGCTGGTGAACCATGATGATAATCAGTGATACTAGACTAGGTGTTTGGGGCTGCTGGTGAACCATGATGATAATCAGACACTAGACTAGATGGTTGGGGCTGCTGGTGAACCATAATGATAATCAGACACTAGACTAGATGTTTGGGGCTGCTGGTGAACCATGATGATAATCAGTGACACTAGACTAGATGGTTGGGGCTGCTGGTGAACCATGATGATAATCAGTGACACTAGACTAGATGGTTGGGGCTGCTGGTGAACCATGATGATAATCAGACACTAGACTAGATGTTTGGGGCTGCTGGGGAACCATGATGATAATCAGTGACACTAGACTAGATGTTTGGGGCTGCTGGTGAACCATGATGATAATCAGACACTAGACTAGATGTTTGGGGCTGCTGGTGAACCATGATGATAATCAGACACTAGACTAGATGGTTGGGGCTGCTGGGGAACCATGATGTGTAGCATAATCAGACACTAGACTAGATGTTTGGGGCTGCTGGTGAACCATGATGATAATCAGACACTAGACTAGATGTTTGGGGCTGCTGGGGAACCATGATGACAATCAGACACTAGACTAGATGTTTGGGGCTGCTGGTGAACCATGATGATAATCAGACACTAGACTAGATGTTTGGGGCTGCTGGGGAACCATGATGATAATCAGTGACACTAGACTAGATGTTTGGGGCTGCTGGTGAACCATGATGATAATCAGACACTAGACTAGATGGTTGGGGCTGCTGGTGAACCATGATGATAATCAGTGACACTAGACTAGATGTTTGGGGCTGCTGGTGAACCATGATGATAATCAGACACTAGACTAGATGTTTGGGGCTGCTGATGAACCATGATGATAATCAGACACTAGACTAGATGTTTGGGGCTGCTGGGGAACCATGATGATAATCAGTGACACTAGACTAGATGTTTGGGGCTGCTGGTGAACCATGATGATAATCAGACACTAGACTAGATGGTTGGGGCTGCTGGTGAACCATGATGATAATCAGTGACACTAGACTAGATGTTTTGGGCTGCTGGTGAACCGTGATGATAATCAGACACTAGACTAGATGTTTGGGGCTGCTGGTGAACCATGATGATAATCAGACACTAGACTAGATGGTTGGGGCTAAAGGGGAACCATGATGATAATCAGACACTAGACTAGATGTTTGGGGCTGCTGGTGAACCATGATGATAATCAGACACTAGACTAGATGTTTGGGGCTACTGGGGAACCATGATGATAATCAGTGACACTAGACTAGATGTTTGGGGCTGCTGGGGAACCATGATGATAATCAGACACTAGACTAGATGTTTGGGGCTGCTGGTGAACCATGATGATAATCAGACACTAGACTAGATGGTTGGGGCTGCTGGGGAACCATGATGATAATCAGACACTAGACTAGATGTTTGGGGCTGCTGGTGAACCATGATGATAATCAGACACTAGACTAGATGGTTGGGGCTGCTGGTGAACCATGATGATAATCAGACACTAGACTAGATGGTTGGGGCTGCTGGTGAACCATGATGATAATCAGACACTAGACTAGATGGTTGGGGCTGCTGGTGAACCATGATGATAATCAGACACTAGACTAGATGGTTGGGGCTGCTGGGGAACCATGATGATAATCAGACACTAGACTAGATGTTTGGGGCTGCTGGTGAACCATGATGATAATCAGACACTAGACTAGATGGTTGGGGCTGCTGGGGAACCATGATGATAATCAGTGACACTAGACTAGATGTTTGGGGCTGCTGGTGAACCATGATGATAATCAGACACTAGACTAGATGGTTGGGGCTGCTGGGGAACCATGATGTGTAGCATAATCAGACACTAGACTAGATGGATGGGGCTGCTGGTGAACCATGATGATAATCAGACACTAGACTAGATGTTTGGGGCTGCTGGGGAACCATGATGATAATCAGACACTAGACTAGATGTTTGGGGCTGCTGGTGAACCATGATGATAATCAGTGACACTAGACTAGATGGTTGGGGCTGCTGGTGAACCTTGATGATAATCAGTGACACTAGACTAGATGTTTGGGGCTGCTGGTGAACCATGATGATAATCAGACACTAGACTAGATGTTTGGGGCTGCTGGGGAACCATGATGATAATCAGACACTAGACTAGATGTTTGGGGCTGCTGGTGAACCATGATGATAATCAGACACTAGACTAGATGTTTGGGGCTGCTGGTGAACCATGATGATAATCAGACACTAGACTAGATGGTTGGGGCTGCTGGTGAACCATGATGATAATCAGTGACACTAGACTAGATGTTTTGGGCTGCTGGTGAACCGTGATGATAATCAGACACTAGACTAGATGTTTGGGGCTGCTGGTGAACCATGATGATAATCAGACACTAGACTAGATGGTTGGGGCTAAAGGGGAACCATGATGATAATCAGACACTAGACTAGATGTTTGGGACTGCTGGTGAACCATGATGATAATCAGACAGTAGACTAGATGGTTGGGGCTGCTGGTGAACCATGATGATAATCAGACACTAGACTAGATGTTTTTGGGCTGCTGGTGAACCATGATGATAATCAGACACTAGACTAGATGGTTGGGGCTGCTGGTGAACCATGATGATAATCAGACACTAGACTAGATGGTTGGGGCTGCTGGGGAAACCTGATGATAATCAGTGACACTAGACTAGATGGTTGGGGCTACTTGGGAACCATGATGATAATCAGACACTAGACTAGATGGTTGGGGCTGCTGGGGAACCATGATGATAATCAGTGACACTAGACTAGATGTTTGGGGCTGCTGGTGAACCATGATGATAATCAGACACTAGACTAGATGTTTGGGGCTGCTTGTGAACCATGATGATAATCAGACACTAGACTCGATGTTTGGGGCTGCTGGTGAACCATGATGATAATCAGACACTAGACTAGATGGTTGGGGCTGCTGGTGAACCATAATGATAATCAGACACTAGACTAGATGGTTGGGGCTGCTGTTGAACCATGATGATAATCAGACACTAGACTAGATGTTTGGGGCTGCTGGTGAACCGTGATGATAATCAGACACTAGACTAGATGGTTGGGGCTGCTGGGGAACCATGATGATAATCAGACACTAGACTAGATGGTTGGGGCTGCTGGGGAAACCTGATGATAATCAGTGACACTAGACTAGATGTTTGGGGCTACTGGGGAACCATGATGATAATCAGTGACACTAGACTAGATGTTTGGGGCTGCTGGGGAACCATGATGATAATCAGACACTAGACTAGATGTTTGGGGCTGCTGGTGAACCATGATGATAATCAGACACTAGACTAGATGTTTGGGGCTGCTGGGGAACCATGATGATAATCAGACACTAGACTAGATGGTTGGGGCTGCTGGTGAACCATGATGATAATCAGACACTAGACTAGATGGTTGGGGCTGCTGGTGAACCATGATGATAATCAGACACTAGACTAGATGGTTGGGGCTGCTGGTGAACCATGATGATAATCAGACACTAGACTAGATGGTTGGGGCTAGTGGTAAACCATGATGATAATCAGACACTAGACTAGATGGTTGGGGCTGCTGGTGAACCATGATGATAATCAGACACTAGACATAGATGGTTGGGGCTGCTGGGGAACCATGATGATAATCAGTGACACTAGACTAGATGTTTGGGGCTGCTGGTGAACCATGATGATAATCAGACACTAGACTAGATGGTTGGGGCTGCTGGGGAACCATGATGTGTAGCATAATCAGACACTAGACTAGATGGATGGGGCTGCTGGTGAACCATGATGATAATCAGACACTAGACTAGATGTTTGGGGCTGCTGGGGAACCATGATGATAATCAGACACTAGACTAGATGTTTGGGGCTGCTGGTGAACCATGATGATAATCAGTGACACTAGACTAGATGGTTGGGGCTGCTGGTGAACCTTGATGATAATCAGTGACACTAGACTAGATGTTTGGGGCTGCTGGTGAACCATGATGATAATCAGACACTAGACTAGATGGTTGGGGCTGCTGGTGAACCATGATGATAATCAGTGACACTAGACTAGATGTTTTGGGCTGCTGGTGAACCGTGATGATAATCAGACACTAGACTAGATGTTTGGGGCTGCTGGTGAACCATGATGATAATCAGACACTAGACTAGATGGTTGGGGCTAAAGGGGAACCATGATGATAATCAGACACTAGACTAGATGTTTGGGGCTGCTGGTGAACCATGATGATAATAAGACAGTAGACTAGATGGTTGGGGCTGCTGGTGAACCATGATGATAATCAGACACTAGACTAGATGTTTTTGGGCTGCTGGTGAACCATGATGATAATCAGACACTAGACTAGATGGTTGGGGCTGCTGGTGAACCATGATGATAATCAGACACTAGACTAGATGGTTGGGGCTGCTGGGGAAACCTGATGATAATCAGTGACACTAGACTAGATGGTTGGGGCTACTTGGGAACCATGATGATAATCAGACACTAGACTAGATGGTTGGGGCTGCTGGGGAACCATGATGATAATCAGTGACACTAGACTAGATGTTTGGGGCTGCTGGTGAACCATGATGATAATCAGACACTAGACTAGATGTTTGGGGCTGCTTGTGAACCATGATGATAATCAGACACTAGACTCGATGTTTGGGGCTGCTGGTGAACCATGATGATAATCAGACACTAGACTAGATGGTTGGGGCTGCTGGTGAACCATAATGATAATCAGACACTAGACTAGATGGTTGGGGCTGCTGTTGAACCATGATGATAATCAGACACTAGACTAGATGTTTGGGGCTGCTGGTGAACCGTGATGATAATCAGACACTAGACTAGATGGTTGGGGCTGCTGGGGAACCATGATGATAATCAGACACTAGACTAGATGGTTGGGGCTGCTGGGGAAACCTGATGATAATCAGTGACACTAGACTAGATGTTTGGGGCTACTGGGGAACCATGATGATAATCAGTGACACTAGACTAGATGTTTGGGGCTGCTGGGGAACCATGATGATAATCAGACACTAGACTAGATGTTTGGGGCTGCTGGTGAACCATGATGATAATCAGACACTAGACTAGATGTTTGGGGCTGCTGGGGAACCATGATGATAATCAGACACTAGACTAGATGGTTGGGGCTGCTGGTGAACCATGATGATAATCAGACACTAGACTAGATGGTTGGGGCTGCTGGTGAACCATGATGATAATCAGACACTAGACTAGATGGTTGGGGCTGCTGGTGAACCATGATGATAATCAGACACTAGACTAGATGGTTGGGGCTAGTGGTAAACCATGATGATAATCAGACACTAGACTAGATGGTTGGGGCTGCTGGTGAACCATGATGATAATCAGACACTAGACATAGATGGTTGGGGCTGCTGGGGAACCATGATGATAATCAGTGACACTAGACTAGATGTTTGGGGCTGCTGGGGAACCATGATGATAATCAGACACTAGACTAGATGGTTGGGGCTGCTGGTGAACCATGATGATAATCAGACACTAGACTAGATGTTTGGGGCTGCTGGGGAACCATGATGATAATCAGACACTAGACTAGATGTTTGGGGCTGCTGGTGAACCATGATGATAATCAGACACTAGACTAGATGTTTGGGGCTGCTGGTGAACCATGATGATAATCAGACACTAGACTAGATGGTTGGGGCTGCTGGTGAACCATGATGATAATCAGACACTAGACTAGATTGTTGGGGCTAGTGGTAAACCATGATGATAATCAGACACTAGACTAGATGGTTGGGGCTGCTGGTGAACCATGATGATAATCAGACACTAGACATAGATGGTTGGGGCTGCTGGGGAACCATGATGATAATCAGTGACACTAGACTAGATGTTTGGGGCTACTGGGGAACCATGATGATAATCAGTGACACTAGACTAGATGTTTGGGGCTGCTGGGGAACCATGATGATAATCAGACACTAGACTAGATGGTTGGGGCTGCTGGTGAACCATGATGATAATCAGACACTAGACTAGATGGTTGGGGCTGCTGGTGAACCATGATGATAATCAGACACTAGACTAGATGGTTGGGGCTGCTGGTGAACCATGATGATAATCAGACACTAGACTAGATGGTTGGGGCTAGTGGTAAACCATGATGATAATCAGACACTAGACTAGATGGTTGGGGCTGCTGGTGAACCATGATGATAATCAGACACTAGACATAGATGGTTGGGGCTGCTGGGGAACCATGATGATAATCAGTGACACTAGACTAGATGTTTGGGGCTGCTGGTGAACCATGATGATAATCAGACACTAGACTAGATGGTTGGGGCTGCTGGGGAACCATGATGTGTAGCATAATCAGACACTAGACTAGATGGATGGGGCTGCTGGTGAACCATGATGATAATCAGACACTAGACTAGATGTTTGGGGCTGCTGGGGAACCATGATGATAATCAGACACTAGACTAGATGTTTGGGGCTGCTGGTGAACCATGATGATAATCAGTGACACTAGACTAGATGGTTGGGGCTGCTGGTGAACCTTGATGATAATCAGTGACACTAGACTAGATGTTTGGGGCTGCTGGTGAACCATGATGATAATCAGACACTAGACTAGATGTTTGGGGCTGCTGGGGAACCATGATGATAATCAGACACTAGACTAGATGTTTGGGGCTGCTGGTGAACCATGATGATAATCAGACACTAGACTAGATGTTTGGGGCTGCTGGTGAACCATGATGATAATCAGACACTAGACTAGATGGTTGGGGCTGCTGGTGAACCATGATGATAATCAGTGACACTAGACTAGATGTTTTGGGCTGCTGGTGAACCGTGATGATAATCAGACACTAGACTAGATGTTTGGGGCTGCTGGTGAACCATGATGATAATCAGACACTAGACTAGATGGTTGGGGCTAAAGGGGAACCATGATGATAATCAGACACTAGACTAGATGTTTGGGGCTGCTGGTGAACCATGATGATAATCAGACAGTAGACTAGATGGTTGGGGCTGCTGGTGAACCATGATGATAATCAGACACTAGACTAGATGTTTTTGGGCTGCTGGTGAACCATGATGATAATCAGACACTAGACTAGATGGTTGGGGCTGCTGGTGAACCATGATGATAATCAGACACTAGACTAGATGTTTTTGGGCTGCTGGTGAACCATGATGATAATCAGACACTAGACTAGATGGTTGGGGCTGCTGGTGAACCATGATGATAATCAGACACTAGACTAGATGTTTGGGGCTGCTGGTGAACCGTGATGATAATCAGACACTAGACTAGATGTTTGGGGCTGCTGGGGAACCATGATGATAATCAGACACTAGACTAGATGGTTGGGGCTGCTGGGGAAACCTGATGATAATCAGTGACACTAGACTAGATGTTTGGGGCTACTTGGGAACCATGATGATAATCAGTGACACTAGACTAGATGTTTGGGGCTGCTGGGGAACCATGATGATAATCAGACACTAGACTAGATGGTTGGGGCTGCTGGGGAACCATGATGATAATCAGACACTAGACTAGATGGTTGGGGCTGCTGGTGAACCATGATGATAATCAGACACTAGACTAGATGGTTGGGGCTGCTGGTGAACCATGATGATAATCAGACACTAGACTAGATGGTTGGGGCTGCTGGTGAACCATGATGATAATCAGACACTAGACTAGATGTTTGGGGCTGCTGGTGAACCATGATTATAATCAGACACTAGACTAGATGGTTGGGGCTGCTGGTGAACCATGATGATAATCAGACACTAGACTCGATGTTTGGGGCTGCTGGTGAACCATGATGATAATCAGACACTAGACTAGATGGTTGGGGCTGCTGGTGAACCATAATGATAATCAGACACTAGACTAGATGTTTGGGGCAGCTGGTGAACCATGATGATAATCAGTGACACTAGACTAGATGTTTGGGGCTGCTGGTGAAACATGATGATAATCAGACACTAGACTAGATGTTTGGGGCTGCTGGGGAACCATGATGATAATCAGACACTAGACTAGATGTTTGGGGCTGCTGGTGAACCATGATGATAATCAGTGACACTAGACTAGATGGTTGGGGCTGCTGGTGAACCATGATGATAATCAGTGACACTAGACTAGATGTTTGGGGCTGCTGGTGAACCATGATGATAATCAGACACTAGACTAGATGTTTGGGGATGCTGGGGAACCATGATGATAATCAGACACTAGACTAGATGTTTGGGGCTGCTGGTGAACCATGATGATAATCAGACACTAGACTAGATGTTTGGGGCTACTGGTGAACCATGATGATAATCAGACACTAGACTAGATGTTTTGGGCTGCTAGTGAACCATGATGATAATCAGTGACACTAGACTAGAGGTTTTGGGCTGCTGGTGAACCGTGATGATAATCAGACACTAGACTAGATGTTTGGGGCTGCTGGTGAACCATGATGATAATCAGACACTAGACTAGATGGTTGGGGCTAAAGGGGAACCATGATGATAATCAGACACTAGACTAGATGTTTGGGGCTGCTGGTGAACCATGATGATAATCAGACAGTAGACTAGATGGTTGGGGCTGCTGGTGAACCATGATGATAATCAGACACTAGACTAGATGTTTGGGGCTGCTGGTGAACCATGATGATAATCAGACACTAGACTAGATGGTTGGGGCTGCTGGTGAACCATGATGATAATCAGACACTAGACTAGATGTTTGGGGCTGCTGGTGAACCGTGATGATAATCAGACACTAGACTAGATGTTTTGGGCTGCTGGGGAACCATGATGATAATCAGACACTAGACTAGATGGTTGGGGCTGCTGGGGAAACCTGATGATAATCAGTGACACTAGACTAGATGTTTGGGGCTACTGGGTAACCATGATGATAATCAGTGACACTAGACTAGATGTTTGGGGCTGCTGGGGAACCATGATGATAATCAGACACTAGACTAGATGTTTGGGGCTGCTGGTGAACCATGATGATAATCAGACACTAGACTAGATGGTTGGGGCTGCTGGGGAACCATGATGATAATCAGACACTAGACTAGATGGTTGGGGCTGCTGGTGAACCATGATGATAATCAGACACTAGACTAGATGTTTGGGGCTGCTGGTGAACCATGATGATAATCAGACACTAGACTAGATGTTTGGGGCTGCTGGTGAACCATGATGATAATCAGACACTAGACTAGATGGTTGGGGCTGCTGGGGAACCATGATGATAATCAGTGACACTAGACTAGATGTTTGGGGCTGCTGGTGAACCATGATGATAATCAGACACTAGACTAGATGTTTGGGGCTGCTGGTGAACCATGATGATAATCAGACACTAGACTAGATGTTTGGGGCTGCTGGTGAACCATGATGATAATCAGACACTAGACTAGATGGTTGGGGCTGCTGGGGAACCATGAATTGTAGCATAATCAGACACTAGACTAGATGTTTGGGGCTGCTGGTGAACCATGATGATAATCAGTGACACTAGACCTGATGGTTGGGGCTGCTGGGGAACCATGATGATAATCAGACACTAGACTAGATGTTTGGGGCTGCTGGTGAACCATGATGATAATCAGACACTAGACTAGATGTTCGGGGCTGCTGGTGAACCATGATGATAATCAGTGACACTAGACTAGATGTTTGGGGCTGCTGGTGAACCATGATGATAATCAGACACTAGACTAGATGGTTGGGGCTGCTGGTGAACCATGATGATAATCAGACACTAGACTAGATGTTTGGGGCTGCTGGTGAACCATGATGATAATCAGACACTAGACTAGATGGTTGGGGCTGCTGGTGAACCATGATGATAATCAGACACTAGACTAGATGTTTGGGGCTGCTGGTGAATCATGATGATAATCAGACACTAGACTAGATGGTTGGGGCTGCTGGTGAACCATGATGATAATCAGTGACACTAGACTAGATGGTTGGGGCTGCTGGTGAACCATGATGATAATCAGACACTAGACTAGATGGTTGGGGCTGCTGGTGAACCATGATGATAATCAGACACTAGACTAGATGGTTGGGGCTGCTGGTGAACCATAATGATAATCAGACACTAGACTAGATGTTTGGGGCTGCTGGTGAACCATGATGATAATCAGTGACACTAGACTAGATGTTTGGGGCTGCTGGTGAACCATGATGATAATCAGACACTAGACTAGATGTTTGGGGCTGCTGGGGAACCATGATGATAATCAGACACTAGACTAGATGTTTGGGGCTGCTGGGGAACCATGATGATAATCAGACACTAGACTAGATGTTTGGGGCTGCTGGTGAACCATGATGATAATCAGACACTAGACTAGATGGTTGGGGCTGCTGGTGAACCATGATGATAATCAGACACTAGACTAGATGTTTGGGGCTGCTGGGGAACCATGATGATAATCAGACACTAGACTAGATGTTTGGGGCTGCTGGGGAACCATGATGATAATCAGACACTAGACTAGATGTTTGGGGCTGCTGGGGAACCATGATGATAATCAGACACTAGACTAGATGTTTGGGGCTGCTGGTGAACCATGATGATAATCAGTGACACTAGACTAGATGGTTGGGGCTGCTGGTGAACCATGATGATAATCAGTGACACTAGACTAGATGTTTGGGGCTGCTGGTGAACCATGATGATAATCAGACACTAGACTAGATGTTTGGGGATGCTGGGGAACCATGATGATAATCAGACACTAGACTAGATGTTTGGGGCTGCTGGTGAACCATGATGATAATCAGACACTAGACTAGATGTTTGGGGCTACTGGTGAACCATGATGATAATCAGACACTAGACTAGATGTTTTGGGCTGCTAGTGAACCATGATGATAATCAGTGACACTAGACTAGAGGTTTTGGGCTGCTGGTGAACCGTGATGATAATCAGACACTAGACTAGATGTTTGGGGCTGCTGGTGAACCATGATGATAATCAGACACTAGACTAGATGGTTGGGGCTAAAGGGGAACCATGATGATAATCAGACACTAGACTAGATGTTTGGGGCTGCTGGTGAACCATGATGATAATCAGACAGTAGACTAGATGGTTGGGGCTGCTGGTGAACCATGATGATAATCAGACACTAGACTAGATGTTTGGGGCTGCTGGTGAACCATGATGATAATCAGACACTAGACTAGATGGTTGGGGCTGCTGGTGAACCATGATGATAATCAGACACTAGACTAGATGTTTGGGGCTGCTGGTGAACCGTGATGATAATCAGACACTAGACTAGATGTTTTGGGCTGCTGGGGAACCATGATGATAATCAGACACTAGACTAGATGGTTGGGGCTGCTGGGGAAACCTGATGATAATCAGTGACACTAGACTAGATGTTTGGGGCTACTGGGTAACCATGATGATAATCAGTGACACTAGACTAGATGTTTGGGGCTGCTGGGGAACCATGATGATAATCAGACACTAGACTAGATGTTTGGGGCTGCTGGTGAACCATGATGATAATCAGACACTAGACTAGATGGTTGGGGCTGCTGGGGAACCATGATGATAATCAGACACTAGACTAGATGGTTGGGGCTGCTGGTGAACCATGATGATAATCAGACACTAGACTAGATGTTTGGGGCTGCTGGTGAACCATGATGATAATCAGACACTAGACTAGATGTTTGGGGCTGCTGGTGAACCATGATGATAATCAGACACTAGACTAGATGGTTGGGGCTGCTGGGGAACCATGATGATAATCAGTGACACTAGACTAGATGTTTGGGGCTGCTGGTGAACCATGATGATAATCAGACACTAGACTAGATGTTTGGGGCTGCTGGTGAACCATGATGATAATCAGACACTAGACTAGATGTTTGGGGCTGCTGGTGAACCATGATGATAATCAGACACTAGACTAGATGGTTGGGGCTGCTGGTGAACCATAATGATAATCAGACACTAGACTAGATGTTTGGGGCTGCTGGTGAACCATGATGATAATCAGTGACACTAGACTAGATGTTTGGGGCTGCTGGTGAACCATGATGATAATCAGACACTAGACTAGATGTTTGGGGCTGCTGGGGAACCATGATGATAATCAGACACTAGACTAGATGTTTGGGGCTGCTGGGGAACCATGATGATAATCAGACACTAGACTAGATGTTTGGGGCTGCTGGTGAACCATGATGATATTCAGACACTAGACTAGATGGTTGGGGCTGCTGGTGAACCATGATGATAATCAGACACTAGACTAGATGGTTGGGGCTGCTGGGGAACCATGATGATAATCAGACACTAGACTAGATGGTTGGGGCTGCTGGTGAACCATGATGATAATCAGTGACACTAGACTAGATGTTTGGGGCTGCTGGTGAACCATGATGATAATCAGACACTAGACTAGATGGTTGGGGCTGCTGGTGAACCATGATGATAATCAGACACTAGACTAGATGGTTGGGGCTGCTGGTGAACCATGATGATAATCAGACACTAGACTAGATGTTTGGGGCTGCTGGGGAACCATGATGATATTCAGACACTAGACTAGATGTTTGGGGCTGCTGGTGAACCATGATGATAATCAGACACTAGACTAGATGGTTGGGGCTGCTGGGGAACCATGAATTGTAGCATAATCAGACACTAGACTAGATGTTTGGGGCTGCTGGGGAACCATGATGATAATCAGACACTAGACTAGATGGTTGGGGCTGCTGGGGAAACCTGATGATAATCAGTGACACTAGACTAGATGTTTGGGGCTACTGGGGAACCATGATGATAATCAGTGACACTAGACTAGATGTTTGGGGCTGCTGGGGAACCATGATGATAATCAGACACTAGACTAGATGTTTGGGGCTGCTGGTGAACCATGATGATAATCCGACACTAGACTAGATGGTTGGGGCTGCTGGGGAACCATGATGATAATCAGACACTAGACTAGATGGTTGGGGCTGCTGGTGAACCATGATGATAATCAGACACTAGACTAGATGGTTGGGGCTGCTGGTGAACCATGATGATAATCAGACACTAGACTAGATGTTTGGGGCTGCTGGTGAACCATGATGATAATCAGACACTAGACTAGATGGTTGGGGCTGCTGGGGAACCATGATGATAATCAGTGACACTAGACTAGATGTTTGGGGCTGCTGGTGAACCATGATGATAATCAGACACTAGACTAGATGTTTGGGGCTGCTGGTGAACCATGATGATAATCAGACACTAGACTAGATGTTTGGGGCTGCTGGTGAACCATGATGATAATCAGACACTAGACTAGATGGTTGGGGCTGCTGGTGAACCATAATGATAATCAGACACTAGACTAGATGTTTGGGGCTGCTGGTGAACCATGATGATAATCAGTGACACTAGACTAGATGTTTGGGGCTGCTGGTGAACCATGATGATAATCAGACACTAGACTAGATGTTTGGGGCTGCTGGGGAACCATGATGATAATCAGACACTAGACTAGATGTTTGGGGCTGCTGGGGAACCATGATGATAATCAGACACTAGACTAGATGTTTGGGGCTGCTGGTGAACCATGATGATAATCAGACACTAGACTAGATGGTTGGGGCTGCTGGGGAACCATGATGATAATCAGACACTAGACTAGATGGTTGGGGCTGCTGGTGAACCATGATGATAATCAGTGACACTAGACTAGATATTTGGGGCTGCTGGTGAACCATGATGATAATCAGACACTAGACTAGATGGTTGGGGCTGCTGGTGAACCATGATGATAATCAGACACTAGACTAGATGGTTGGGGCTGCTGGTGAACCATGATGATAATCAGACACTAGACTAGATGTTTGGGGCTGCTGGGGAACCATGATGATAATCAGACACTAGACTAGATGTTTGGGGCTGCTGGTGAACCATGATGATAATCAGACACTAGACTAGATGGTTGGGGCTGCTGGGGAACCATGAATTGTAGCATAATCAGACACTAGACTAGATGTTTGGGGCTGCTGGTGAACCATGATGATAATCAGTGACACTAGACCTGATGGTTGGGGCTGCTGGGAAACCATGATGATAATCAGACACTAGACTAGATGTTTGGGGCTGCTGGTGAACCATGATGATAATCAGACACTAGACTAGATGTTCGGGGCTGCTGGTGAACCATGATGATAATCAGTGACACTAGACTAGATGTTTGGGGCTGCTGGTGAACCATGATGATAATCAGACACTAGACTAGATGGTTGGGGCTGCTGGTGAACCATGATGATAATCAGAC
The DNA here is from genome assembly GCF_029448725.1 of Salvelinus fontinalis. Taxonomy (NCBI): domain Eukaryota; kingdom Metazoa; phylum Chordata; class Actinopteri; order Salmoniformes; family Salmonidae; genus Salvelinus; species Salvelinus fontinalis. Next base: position 6,667,876 of record NC_074690.1, read on the forward strand.
ACTAGACTAGATGTTTGGGGCTGCTGGTGAACCATGATGATAATCAGACACTAGACTAGATGTTTGGGGCTGCTGGTGAACCATGATGATAATCAGACACTAGACTAGATGGTTGGGGCTGCTGGTGAACCATAATGATAATCAGACACTAGACTAGATGTTTGGGGCTGCTGGTGAACCATGATGATAATCAGTGACACTAGACTAGATGTTTGGGGCTGCTGGTGAACCATGATGATAATCAGACACTAGACTAGATGTTTGGGGCTGCTGGGGAACCATGATGATAATCAGACACTAGACTAGATGTTTGGGGCTGCTGGGGAACCATGATGATAATCAGACACTAGACTAGATGTTTGGGGCTGCTGGTGAACCATGATGATAATCAGACACTAGACTAGATGGTTGGGGCTGCTGGTGAACCATGATGATAATCAGACACTAGACTAGATGTTTGGGGCTGCTGGGGAACCATGATGATAATCAGACACTAGACTAGATGTTTGGGGCTGCTGGGGAACCATGATGATAATCAGACACTAGACTAGATGTTTGGGGCTGCTGGTGAACCATGATGATAATCAGACACTAGACTAGATGGTTGGGGCTGCTGGTGAACCATGATGATAATCAGACACTAGACTAGATGTTTGGGGCTGCTGGGGAACCATGATGATAATCAGACACTAGACTAGATGTTTGGGGCTGCTGGGGAACCATGATGATAATCAGACACTAGACTAGATGGTTGGGGCTGCTGGTGAACCATGATGATAATCAGTGACACTAGACTAGATATTTGGGGCTGCTGGTGAACCATGATGATAATCAGACACTAGACTAGATGGTTGGGGCTGCTGGTGAACCATGATGATAATCAGACACTAGACTAGATGGTTGGGGCTGCTGGTGAACCATGATGATAATCAGACACTAGACTAGATGTTTGGGGCTGCTGGGGAACCATGATGATAATCAGACACTAGACTAGATGTTTGGGGCTGCTGGTGAACCATGATGATAATCAGACACTAGACTAGATGGTTGGGGCTGCTGGGGAACCATGAATTGTAGCATAATCAGACACTAGACTAGATGTTTGGGGCTGCTGGTGAACCATGATGATAATCAGTGACTCTAGACCTGATGGTTGGGGCTGCTGGGGAACCATGATGATAATCAGACACTAGACTAGATGTTTGGGGCTGCTGGTGAACCATGATGATAATCAGACACTAGACTAGATGTTCGGGGCTGCTGGTGAACCATGATGATAATCAGTGACACTAGACTAGATGTTTGGGGCTGCTGGTGAACCATGATGATAATCAGACACTAGACTAGATGGTTGGGGCTGCTGGTGAACCATGATGATAATCAGACACTAGACTAGATGTTTGGGGCTGCTGGTGAATCATGATGATAATCAGACACTAGACTAGATGGTTGGGGCTGCTGGTGAACCATGATGATAATCAGTGACACTAGACTAGATGGTTGGGGCTGCTGGGGAACCATGATGATAATCAGACACTAGACTAGATGTTTGGGGCTGCTGGTGAACCATGATGATAATCAGACACTAGACTAGATGTTTGGGGCTGCTGGTGAACCATGATGATAATCAGACACTAGACTAGATGTTTGGGGCTGCTGGGGAACCATGATGTTAATCAGACACTAGACTAGATGGTTGGGGCTGATGGGGAACCATGGTGATAATCAGACACTAGACTAGATGGTTGGGGCTGCTGGTGAACCATGGTGATAATCAGACACTAGACTAGATGTTTGGGGCTGATGGGGAACCATGATATGCAGCATAATCAGAGTGACACTGGACTAGCACACTTGCCAGAGTGTCTATAGTTAGGTTTCTATCCAATTGGTGACAGATTTTCTAAAATCTTCATAAAAACGATATGCTATTTCAGATTTCCTTTAGGAAAATTAATAACATGATTTGGGAAGATTATAAATACCTGGACATTTGAGAAATGTTACGTACATATGCATTCAGATCCAACCTGGCGCAGCCAACGCCATCAAGGGATGTTGGCTAAATGATTTAAATGTCCTTAATAACAGCCTATATAACAAATTACAAAACACTATTCCCTGTGTTTCAATGTGTAACATATGCTAAACTTTATAGCCAATTTGTATTTTTTTGTGGCTACTTTTCTAAAACAATAATTGTCCACCTCACGGCTCAGCTGTCAGTGATTTGAGCCCTACGTGTATCAGGGCGTGGCATGCTAAGGACTTTAGGCGTAGGAGTATACTGTATGATATTCATATTTTTGTGAATTTTCCATCCAAATATTTTGTAAAAAGATTAAAGCATAATATTGTTCGATTATAGGAGTAACTCTGGTGGACCTGAAACATTCTTCCTCACCACAAGATCAACTGTCGGAGTCAGTTGGATCTCCGGGGCACACTGTCTATATATCACAGGCCTGCAGTATAACAGGCTGAGAGTCACATCACACTGTCTATATATCACAGGCCTGCAGTATAACAGGCTGAGAGTCACATCACACTGTCTACATATCACAGGCCTGCAGTATAACAGGCTGAGAGTCACATCACACTGTCTATATATCACAGGCCTACAGAATAACAGGCTGAGAGTCACATCACACTGTCTATATATCACAGGCCTGCAGTATAACAGGCTGAGAGTCACATCACACTGTCTATATATCACAGGCCTGCAGTATAACAGGCTGAGAGTCACATCACACTGTCTATATATCACAGGCCTGCAGTATAACAGGCTGAGAGTCACATCACACTGTCTATATATCACAGGCCTGCAGTATAACAGGCTGAGAGTCACATCACACTGTCTATATATCACAGGCCTGCAGTATAACAGGCTGAGAGTCACATCACACTGTCTATATATCACAGGCCTGCAGTATAACAGGCTGAGAGTCACATCACACTGTCTATATATCACAGACCTGCAGTATAACAGGCTGAGAGTCAAATCACACCAAAGCTTCACAAAAGCATCTCGACTTTATTAGGGTAATATGTAATGTAAGTCAAGCCAATGTTTATAGGGAAAACAGAAGCAGAAAAGTGAAAGTAAACCAGGGAAAAAACGCACAACCCTCCCCAAAGGTAAGACAACCCTCCCCAAAGGTTGGACAACCCTCCCCAAAGGTTGGACAACCCTCCCCAAAGGTTTGACAACCCTCCCCAAAGGTAAGACAACCCTCCCCAAAGGTAAGACAACCCTCCCCAAAGGTAAGACAACCCTCCCCAAAGGTTTGACAACCCTCCCCAAAGGTAAGACAACCCTCCCCAAAGGTAAGACAACCCTCCCCAAAGGTTTGACAACCCTCCCCAAAGGTTCCACAACCCTCCCCAAAGGTATGACAACCCTCCCCAAAGGTAAGACAACCCTCCCCAAAGGTTTGACAACCCTCCCCAAAGGTAAGACAACCCTCCCCAAAGGTTTGACAACCCTCCCCAAAGGTTCCACAACCCTCCCCAAAGGTTAGACAACCCACCCCAAAGGTTTGACAACCCTCCCCAAAGGTAAGACAACCCTCCCCAAAGGTAAGACAACCCTCCCCAAAGGTTTGACAACCCTCCCCAAAGGTAAGACAACCCTCCCCAAAGGTTTGACAACCCTCCCCAAAGGTTCCACAACCCTCCCCAAAGGTATGACAACCCTCCCCAAAGGTAAGACAACCCTCCCCAAAGGTTTGACAACCCTCCCCAAAGGTAAGACAACCCTCCCCAAAGGTTGGACAACCCTCCCCAAAGGTTGGACAACCCTCCCCAAAGGTTTGACAACCCTCCCCAAAGGTCCGACAACCCTCCCCAAAGGTAAGACAACCCTCCCAAAAGGTAAGACAACCATCCCCAAAGGTTCGACAACCCTCCCCAAAGGTTCGACAACCCTCCCCAAAGGTTCGACAACCCTCCCCAAATGTAAGACAACCCTCCCCAAAGGTAAGACAACCCTCCCCAAAGGTAAGACAACCCTCCCCAAAGGTTTGACAACGCTCCCCAAAGGTTGGACAACCCTCCCCAAAGGTTGGACAACCCTCCCCAAAGGTTTGACAACCCTCCCCAAAGGTAAGACAACCCTCCCCAAAGGTAAGACAACCCTCCCCAAAGGTTCGACAACCCTCCCCAAAGGTTCGACAACCCTCCCCAAAGGTAAGACAACCCTCCCCAAAGGTTCGACAACCCTCCCCAAAGGTTTGACAACCCTCCTCAAAGGTTCCACAGCCCTCCCCAAAGGTAAGACAACCCTCCCCAATAGTATGACAACCCTCCCCAAAGGTTTGACAACCCTCCCCGAAGGTATGACAACCCTCCCCAAAGGTTTGACAACCCTCCCCAATGGTAAGACAACCCTCCCCAGGTTCCACAACCCTCCCCAAAGGTAAGACAACCCTCCCCAAAGGTTCCACAACCCCCCCCCCCAAAGGTTCGACAACCCTCCCCAAAGGTATGACAACCCTACCCAAAGGTTTGACAACCCTCCCCAAAGGTTCGACAACCCTCCCCAAACGTTCCACAACCGTCCCCAAAGGTTCCACACCCGTCCCCAAAGGTTCCACAACCGTCCCCAAAGGTGTGACAACCGTCCCCAAAGGTTCCACAACCCCCCCCCAAAGGTTACACAACCCTCCCGAAAGGTTCCACAACCGTCCCCAAATGTTCCACAACCCCCCTCAAAGGTTACACAACCCTCCCCAAAGGTTCCACAACCCCCCCCAAAGGTTCCACAACCCTCCCCAAAGATTCCACAACCCTCCCCAAAGGTTTGACAACACTCCCCAAAGGTTCCACAACCCTCCCCAAAGGTTCCACAACCCTCCCCAAAGGTTTGACAACCCTCCCCAAAGGTTTGACAACCCTCCCCAACAGTTTGACAACAATCCCCAAATGTATGACAACCCTCCCCAAAGGTTCCACAACCCTCCCCAAAGGTTTGACAACCCTCCCCAAAGGTTTGACAACCCTCCCCAAAGGTAAGACAACCCTCCCCAAAGATTCGGCAACCCTCCCCAAAGGTTCCACAACCCCCCCCCCAAAGGTTCCACAACCCTCCCCAAAGGTTCCACAACCCTCCCCAAAGGTTCCACAACTCTCCCCCCCCAAAGGTTCCACAACCCTCCCCAAAGGTTCCACAACCCTCCCCAAAGATATGACAACCCTCCCCAAAGGTAAGACAACCCTCCCCAAAGGTTCGACAACCCTCCCCAAAGGTTCCACAACCCTCCCCAAAGGTAAGACAAAACCCCCCAAAGGTTCCACAACCCTCTCCAAAGGTTCCACAACCCTCCCCAAAGGTTCCACATCCCTACCCAAATTGTTCCACAACCCTCCCCAAAGGTTCCGCAACCCCCCCCAAAGGTAAGACAACCCTCCCCAAAGGTTTGACAACCTCCCCCAAAGGTTCCACAACCCTCCCCAAATGTTCGACAACCCTCCCCAAAGGTTCCACAACCCTCCCCAAAGGTTCCACAACCCTCACCAAAGGTTTGACAACCCTCGCCAAAGGATCCACAACCCTCCCCAAAGGTTCCACAACCCTCCCCAAAGGTAAGACAACCCTCCCCAAAGGTATGACAACCCTCCCCAAAGGTTTGACAACCCTCCCCAAAGGTATGGCAACCCTCCCCAAAGGTTCCACAACCCTCCCCAAAGGTAAGACAACCCTCCCAAAAGGTTCTAAAACCCTCCCCCCCAAAGGTTCGACAACCCTCCCCAAAGGTATGACAACCCTCCCCAAAGGTTTGACAACCCTCCCCAAAGGTGACAACCCTCCCCAAAGGTTCGACAACCCTCCCCAAAGGTTCCACAACCGTCCCCAAAGGTTCCACAACCGTCCCCAAAGGTTCCACAACCCTCCCCAAAGGTGTGACAATCGTCCCCAAAGGTTCCACAACCCCCCCCCAAAGGTTCCACAACCCTCCCCAAAGGTTCCACAACCGTCCCCAAATGTTCCACAACCCCCCCCAAAGGTTACAAAACCCTCCCCAAAGGTTCGACAACCCTCCCCAAAGGTTCCACAACCGTCCCCAAAGGTTCCACAACCGTCCCCAAAGGTTCCACAACCCTCCCCAAAGGTGTGACAATCGTCCCCAAAGGTTCCACAACCCCCCCAAAGGTTACACAACCCTCCCCAAAGGTTACACAACCGTCCCCAAATGTTCCACAACCCCCCCCCAAAGGTTCCACAACCCTCCCCAAAGGTTCCACAACCCCCCAAAGGTTCCACAACCCTCCCCAAAGGTTACACAACCGTCCCCAATTGTTCCACAACCCCCCCCAAAGGTTACACAACCCTCCCCAAAGATTCCACAACCCTCCCGAAAGGTTTGACAACCCTCCCCAAAGGTTTGACAACCCTCCCCAAAGGTTCCACAACCCTCCCCAAAGGTATGACAACCCTCCCCAAAGGTTAGACAACCCTCCCCAAAGGTTCCACAACCCTCCCCAAAGGTTCCACAACCTTCCCCAAAGGTTCCACAACCCTCCCCAAAGGTTCCACAACACTACCCAAAGGTTCCACAACCCTCCCCAAAGGTTCCGCAATCCTCCCCAAAGGTATGACAACCCTCCCCAAAGGTTTGACAACCCTCCCCAAAGGTTCCACAACCCTCCCCAAAGGTTTGACAACCCTCCCCAAAGATTTGACAACCCTCCCCAAAGGTTTGACAACCCTCCCCAAAGGTTTGACAACCCTCCCCAAAGATTCCACAACCCTCCCCAAAGGTTTGACAACCCTCCCCAAAGAATTGACAACCCTCCCCAAAGGTTTGACAACCCTCCCCAAAGGTATGACAACCCTCCCCAAAGGTTAGACAACCCTCCCCAAAGGTTCCACAACCCTCCCCAAAGGTTCCACAACCTTCCCCAAAGGTTCCACAACCCTCCCCAAAGGTTCCACAACACTACCCAAAGGTTCCACAACCCTCCCAAAAAGGTTCCGCAATCCTCCCCAAAGGTATGACAACCCTCCCCAAAGGTTTGACAACCCTCCCCAAAGGTTCCACAACCCTCCCCAAATGTTCGACAACCCTCCCCAAAGGTTCCACTACCCTCCCCAAAGGTTAGACAACCCTCCCAAAGGTTTTACAACCCTCCCCAAAGGTAAGACAACCCTCCCCAAAGGTAAGACAGCCCTCCCCAAAGGTTAGACAACAATCCCCAAAGGTTTGACAACCCTCCCCAAAGGTTCCACAACCCTCCCCAAAGGTTTGACAACCCTCCCCAAAGGTAAGACAACCCTCACCAAAGGTTTGACAACCCTCCCTAAAGGTTAGACAACCCTCCCCAAAGGTTCCACAACCCTCCCCAAAGGTATGACAAAACCTCCCCAAAGGTTTGACAACCCTCCCCAAAGGTTTGACAACCCTCCCCAAAGGTTCGACAACCCCCCCCCCCCCAAAGGTTCCACAACCCTCCCCAAAGGTTCCACAACCCTCCCCGAAGGTAAGACAACCCTCCCCAAAAGTATGACAACCCTCCCCAAAGGTAAGACAACCCTCCCCAAAGGTTCCACAACCCTCCCCAAAGGTTCGACAACCCTCCCCAAAGGTAAGACAACCCTCCCCAAAGCTATGACAACCCTCCCCAAAGGTAAGACAACCCTCCCCAAAGGTTCGACAACCCTCCCCAAAGGTAAGACAACCCTCCCCAAAGGTTCGACAACCCTCCCCAAAGGTTTGACAACCCTCCCCAAATGTATGAAAACCCTCCCCAAAGGTTTGACAACCCTCCCCAAAGGTTCCACAACCCTCCCCAAAGGTAAGACAACCCTCCCCAAAGGTTCCACAACCCCCCCAAAGGTTCCACAACCCTCCCCAAAGGTTCCACAACCCTACCCAAAGGTTCCGCAACCCTCCCCAAAGGTTCCGCAACCCTCCCCAAAGGTATGACAACCCTCCCCAAAGGTAAGACAACCCTCCCCAAAGGTTTGACAACCCTCCCCAAAGGTTCCACAACCCTCCCCAAATGTTCGACAACCCTCCCGAAAGGTTCGACAACCCTCCCCAAAGGTTAGACAACCCTCCCCAAAGGTTTGACAACCCTCCCCAAAGGTAAGACAACCCTCCCTAAAGGTAAGACAGCCCTCCCCAAAGGTTAGACAACAATCCCCAAAGGTTTGACAACCCTCCCCAAAGGTTCCACAACCCTCCCCAAAGGTTTGACAACCCTCCCCAAAGGTAAGACAACCCTCCCCAAAGGTTTGACAACCCTCCCTAAAGGTTAAACAACCCTCCCCAAAGGTATGACAACCCTCCCCAAAGGTATGACAACCCTCCCCAAAGGTTTGACAACCCTCCCCAAAGGTTCGACAACCCTCCCCAAAGGTTCGACAACCCTCCCCAAAGGTTTGACAACCCTCCCCAAAGGTTAGACAACCCTCCCCAAAGGTTTGACAACCCTCCCCAAAGGTTCGACAACCATCCCCAAAGGTTCGACAACCCTCCCCAAAGGTTAGACAACCCTCCCCAAAGGTTTGACAACCGTCCCCAAAGGTTCCACAACCCTCCCCAAAGGTTCCACAACCCTCCCCAAAGGTTCCACAACCCTCCCCAAAGGTTCCACAACCTTCCCCAAAGGTTCCGACAACCCTCCCCAAAGGTAAGACAACCCTCCCAAAAGGTTTCACAACCCTCCCCAAAGGTTTGACAACCCTCCCCAAAGGTTCCACAACCCTCCCCAAAGGTTCCACAACCCTCCCCAAAGGTTCCACAACCCTCCCCAAAGGTTCCACAACCCTCCCCAAAGGTTCCACATCCCTCCCCAAAGGTATGACGACCCTCCCCAAAGGTATGACAACCCTCCCCAAAGGTAAGACAAACCTCCCCAAAGGTTCCACAACCCTCCCCAAAGGTTCCACAACCCTCCCCAAAGGTATGACAACCCTCCCCAAAGGTTCGACAACCCTCCCCAAAGGTATGACAATCCTCCCCAAAGGTTCCACAACCCTCCCCAAAGGTTCGACAACCCTCCCCAAAGGTTTGACAACCCTCCCCAAAGGTTCCACAACCCTCCCCAAAGGTTCCACAACCCTCCCCAAAGGTTCCACAACCCTCCCCAAAGGTATAACAACCCTCCCCAAAGGTTTGACAACCCTCCCCAAAGGTATGACAAACCTCCCCAAAGGTAAGACAACACTCCCCAAAGGTAAGACAACCCTCCCCAAAGGTTCCACAACCCTCCCCAAAGGTAAGACAACCCTCCCCAAAGGTCCCACAACCCGCCCCCCCCAAAGGTTCGACTACCCTCCCCAAAGGTATGACAACCCTCCCCAAAGGTTTGACAGCCCTCCCCAAAGGTGACAACCCTCCCCAAAGGTTCGACAACCCTCCCCAAAGGTTCCACAACCCTCCCCAAAGGTTCCACAACCCTCCCCAAAGGTATGACAACCCTCCCCAAAGGTTCGACAACCCTCCCCAAAGGTATGACAATCCTGCCCAAAGGTTCCACAACCCTCCCCAAAGGTTCGACAACCCTCCCCAAAGGTTTGACAACCCTCCCCAAAGGTTCCACAACCCTCCCCAAAGGTTCCACAACCCTCCCCAAAGGTTCCACAACCCTCCCCAAAGGTATAACAACCCTCCCCAAAGGTTTGACAACCCTCCCCAAAGGTATGACAAACCTCCCCAAAGGTAAGACAACACTCCCCAAAGGTAAGACAACCCTCCCCAAAGGTTCCACAACCCTCCCCAAAGGTAAGACAACCCTCCCCAAAGGTCCCACAACCCGCCCCCCCCAAAGGTTCGACTACCCTCCCCAAAGGTATGACAACCCTCCCCAAAGGTTTGACAACCCTCCCCAAAGGTGACAACCCTCCCCAAAGGTTCGACAACCCTCCCGAAAGGTTCCACAACCCTCCCCAAAGGTTCCACAACCCTACCCAAAGGTTCCGCAACCCTCCCCAAAGGTTCCGCAACCCTCCCCAAAGGTATGACAACCCTCTCCAAAGGTAAGACAACCCTCCCCAAAGGTTAGACAACCCTCCCCAAAGGTTTGACAACCCTTCCCAAAGGTAAGACAACCCTCCCCAAAGGTAAGACAGCCCTCCCCAAAGGTTAGACAACAATCCCCAAAGGTTTGACAACCCTCCCCAAAGGTTCCAGAACCCTCCCCAAAGGTTTGACAACCCTCCCCAAATGTAAGACAACCCTCCCCAAAGGTATGACTACCCTCCCCAAAGGTATGACAACCCTCCCCAAAGGTTCGACAACCCTCCCCAAAGGTTCGACAACCCTCCCCAAAGGTTCGACAACCCTCCCCAAAGGTTTGACAACCCTCTCCAAAGGTTAGACTAACCTCCCCAAAGGTTCCACAACCCTCCCCAAAGGTTCGACAACCCTCCCCAAAGGTTCCACAACCCTCCCCAAAGGTTTGACAACCCTCCCCACAGGTTCCACAACCCTCCAAAAGGTTTGACAACCCTCCCCAAAGGTTCCACAACCCTCCCCAAAGGTATGACAATCCTCCCCAAAGGTTCCACAACCCTCCCCAAAAATGTTTGACAACCCTCCCCAAATGTTTGACAACCCTCCCCAAAGGTTCCAAAACCAGCCCCAAAAGTTGCACAACCCTCCCCAAAGGTAAGACAACCCTCCCCAAAGGTATGACAACCCTCCCCAAAGGTTTGACAACCCTCCCCAAAGGTATGACAATCCTCCCCAAAGGTTCCACAACCCTCCCCAAAGGTTCGACAACCCTCCCCAAAGGTTTGACAACCCTCCCCAAAGGTTCCACAACCCTCCCCAAAGGTTCCACAACCCTCCCCAAAGGTTCCACAACCCTCCCCAAAGGTATAACAACCCTCCCCAAAGGTTTGACAACCCTCCCCAAAGGTATGACAAACCTCCCCAAAGGTAAGACAACACTCCCCAAAGGTAAGACAACCCTCCCCAAAGGTTCCACAACCCTCCCCAAAGGTAAGACAACCCTCCCCAAAGGTCCCACAACCCGCCCCCCCCAAAGGTTCGACTACCCTCCCCAAAGGTATGACAACCCTCCCCAAAGGTTTGACAACCCTCCCCAAAGGTGACAACCCTCCCCAAAGGTTCGACAACCCTCCCGAAAGGTTCCACAACCCTCCCCAAAGGTTCCACAACCCTACCCAAAGGTTCCACAACCCTCCCCAAAGGTTCCGCAACCCTCCCCAAAGGTATGACAACCCTCTCCAAAGGTAAGACAACCCTCCCCAAAGGTTAGACAACCCTCCCCAAAGGTTTGACAACCCTTCCCAAAGGTAAGACAACCCTCCCCAAAGGTAAGACAGCCCTCCCCAAAGGTTAGACAACAATCCCCAAAGGTTTGACAACCCTCCCCAAAGGTTCCAGAACCCTCCCCAAAGGTTTGACAACCCTCCCCAAATGTAAGACAACCCTCCCCAAAGGTATGACTACCCTCCCCAAAGGTATGACAACCCTCCCCAAAGGTTCGACAACCCTCCCCAAAGGTTCGACAACCCTCCCCAAAGGTTCGACAACCCTCCCCAAAGGTTCGACAACCCTCCCCAAAGGTTCGACAACCCTCTCCAAAGGTTAGACTAACCTCCCCAAAGGTTCCACAACCCTCCCCAAAGGTTCGACAACCCTCCCCAAAGGTTCCACAACCCTCCCCAAAGGTTTGACAACCCTCCCCACAGGTTCCACAACCCTCCAAAAGGTTTGACAACCCTCCCCAAAGGTTCCACAACCCTCCCCAAAGGTATGACAATCCTCCCCAAAGGTTCCACAACCCTCCCCAAAAATGTTCGACAACCCTCCCCAAATGTTTGACAACCCTCCCCAAAGGTTCCAAAACCAGCCCCAAAAGTTGCACAACCCTCCCCAAAGGTAAGACAACCCTCCCCAAAGGTATGACAACCCTCCCCAAAGGTTTGACAACCCTCCCCAAAGGTGACAACCCTCCCCAAAGGTTCGACAACCATCCCCAAAGGTACCACAACCCTCCCCAAAGGTTCCACAAACCTCCCCAAAGGTAAGACAACCCTCCCCAAAGGTTCCACAACCCCCCCTCCCTCAAAGGTTCCACAACCCTCCCCAAAGGTTAGACAACCCACCCCAATGGTTTGACAACCCTCCCCAAAGGTAAGACAACCCTCCCCAAAGGTAAGACAACCCTCCCCAAAGGTTTGACAACCCTCCCAAAGGTAAGACAACCCTCCCCAAAGGTTTGACAACCCTCCCCAAAGGTTCCACAACCCTCCCCAAAGGTATGACAACCCTCCCCAAAGGTAAGACAACCCTCCCCAAAGGTTTGATAACACTCCCCAAAGGTTCCACAACCCTCCCCAAAGGTTCGACAACCCTCCCCAAAGGTTCGACAACCCTCCCCAAAGGTTAGACAACCCACCCCAAAGGTTCGACAACCCTCCCCAAAGGTTCCACAACCCTCCCCAAAGGTTAGACAACCCACCCCAAAGGTTTGACAACCCTCCCTAAAGGTAAGACAACCCTCTCCAAAGGTAACACAGCCCTCCCCAAAGGTTCGACAACCCTCCCCAAAGGTTCGACAACCCTCCCCAAAGGTTAGACAACCCTCCCCAAAGGTAAGACAACCCTCCCCAAAGGTAAGACAACCCTCCCCAAAGGTTCGACAACCCTCCCCAAAGGTAAGACAACCCTCCCCAAAGGTTAGACAACCCTCCCCAAAGGTTCGACAACCCTCCCCAAATGTAAGACAACCCTCCCCAAAGGTAAGACAACCCTCCCCAAAGGTTTGACAACCCTCCCCAAAGGTATGACAACCCTCCCCAAAGGTTTGACAACCCTCCTCAAAGGTTCCACAACCCTCCCCAAAGGTAAGACAACCTTCCCCAAAGGTTCCACATCCCTCCCCAAAGGTTCGACAACCCTCCCCAAAGGTTTGACAACCCTCCCCAAAGGTTCCACAACCCTCCCCAAAGGTTCCACAACCCTCCTCAAAGGTAAGACAACCCTCCCCAATAGTATGACAACCCTCCCCAAAGGTTTGACAACCCTCCCCAAAGGTATGACAACCCTCCCCAAAGGTTTGACAACCCTCCCCAATGGTAAGACAACCCTCCCCAGGTTCCACAACCCTCCCCAAAGGTAAGACAACCCTCCCCAAAGGTTCCACAACCCTCCCCCCCCAAAGGTTCGACAACCCTCCCCAAAGGTATGACAACCCTACCCAAAGGTTTGACAACCCTCCCCAAAGGTTCGACAACCCTCCCCAAACGTTCTACAACCGTCCCCAAAGGTTCCACACCCGTCCCCAAAGGTTCCACAACCGTCCCCAAAGGTGTGACAACCGTCCCCAAAGGTTCCACAACCCCCCCCCAAAGGTTACACAACCCTCCCCAAAGGTTCCACAACCGTCCCCAAAGGTGTGACAACCGTCCCCAAAGGTTCCACAACCCCTCCCCAAAGGTTCCACAACCCTCCCCAAAGGTTCCACAACCCTCCCCAAAGGTTACACAACCGTCCCCAAATGTTCCACACCCCCCCCCAAAGGTTCCACAACCCTCCCCAAAGGTTTGACAACACTCCCCAAAGATTCCACAACTATCCCCAAAGGTTTGACAACCCTCCCCAAAGGTTTGACAATCCTCCCCAAAGGTTTGACAACCCTCCCCAAAGGTTTGACAACCCTCCCCAACAGTTTGACAACAATCCCGAAATGTGTGACAACCCTCCCCAAAGGTTCCACAACCCTCCCCAAAGGTTCCACAACCCTCCCAAAAGGTTAGACAACCCTCCCCAAAGTTTCCACAACCCTCCCCAAAGGTAAGACAACCCTCCCCAAAGGTTCCGCAAACCTCCCCAAAGGTAAGACAACCCTCCCCAAAGATTCGGCAACCCTCCCCAAAGGTTCCACAACCCCCCCCAAAGGTTCCACAACCCTCCCCAAAGGTTCCACAACCCTCCCCAAAGGTTCCACAACTCTCCCCCCCCAAAGGTTCCACAACCCTCCCCAAAGGTTCCACAACCCTCCCCAAAGGTAGGACAACCCTCCCCAAAGGTATGACAACCCTCCCCTAAGGTAAGACAACCCTCCCCAAAGGTAAGACAACCCTCCCCAAAGGTTTGAATACCCTCCCCAAAGGTAAGACAACCCTCCCCAAAGGATCGACAACCCTCCCCAAAGGTTCCACAACCATCCCCAAAGGTAAGACAAAACCCCCCAAAGGTTCCACAACCCTCTCCAAAGGTTCCACAACCCTCCCCAAAGGTTCCACATCCCTACCCAAAGGTTCCACAACCCTCCCCAAAGGTTCCGCAACCCCCCCCAAAGGTATGACAACCCTCCCCAAAGGTAAGACAACCCTACCCAAAGGTTTGACAACCTCCCCCAAAGGTTCCACAACCCTCCCCAAATGTTCGACAACCCTCCCCAAAGGTTCCACAACCCTCCCCAAAGGTTCCACAACCCTCACCAAAGGTTTGACAACCCTCCCCAAAGGATCCACAACCCTCCCCAAAGGTTCCACAACCCTCCCCAAAGGTTAGACAACCCACCCCAAAGGTTTGACAACCCTCCCTAAAGGTAAGACAACCCTCTCCAAAGGTAACACAGCCCTCCCCAAAGGTTCGACAACCCTCCCCAAAGGTTCGACAACCCTCCCCAAAGGTTAGACAACCCTCCCCAAAGGTAAGTCAACCCTCCCCAAAGGTAAGACAACCCTCCCCAAAGGTAAGACAACCCTCCCCAAAGGTAAGACAACCCTCCCCAAAGGTTAGACAACCCTCCCCAAAGGTTCGACAACCCTCCCCAAATGTAAGACAACCCTCCCCAAAGGTAAGACAACCCTCCCCAAAGGTTTGACAACCCTCCCCAAAGGTATGACAACCCTCCCCAAAGGTTTGACAACCCTCCTCAAAGGTTCCACAACCCTCCCCAAAGGTAAGACAACCTTCCCCAAAGGTTCCACATCCCTCCCCAAAGGTTCGACAACCCTCCCCAAAGGTTTGACAACCCTCCCCAAAGGTTCCACAACCCTCCCCAAAGGTTCCACAACCCTCCTCAAAGGTAAGACAACCCTCCCCAATAGTATGACAACCCTCCCCAAAGGTTTGACAACCCTCCCCAAAGGTATGACAACCCTCCCCAAAGGTTTGACAACCCTCCCCAATGGTAAGACAACCCTCCCCAGGTTCCACAACCCTCCCCAAAGGTAAGACAACCCTCCCCAAAGGTTCCACAACCCTCCCCCCCCAAAGGTTCGACAACCCTCCCCAAAGGTATGACAACCCTACCCAAAGGTTTGACAACCCTCCCCAAAGGTTCGACAACCCTCCCCAAACGTTCCACAACCGTCCCCAAAGGTTCCACACCCGTCCCCAAAGGTTCCACAACCGTCCCCAAAGGTGTGACAACCGTCCCCAAAGGTTCCACAACCCCCCCCCAAAGGTTACACAACCCTCCCCAAAGGTTCCACAACCGTCCCCAAAGGTGTGACAACCGTCCCCAAAGGTTCCACAACCCCTCCCCAAAGGTTCCACAACCCTCCCCAAAGGTTCCACAACCCTCCCCAAAGGTTATACAAACGTCCCCAAATGTTCCACACCCCCCCCCCCAAAGGTTCCACAACCCTCCCCAAAGGTTTGACAACACTCCCCAAAGATTCCACAACCCTCCCCAAAGGTTTGACAACCCTCCCCAAAGGTTTGACAATCCTCCCCAAAGGTTTGACAACCCTCCCCAAAGGTTTGACAACCCTCCCCAACAGTTTGACAACAATCCCAAAATGTGTGACAACCCTCCCCAAAGGTTCCACAACCCTCCCCAAAGGTTCCACAACCCTCCCAAAAGGTTAGACAACACACCCCAAAGTTTCCACAACCCTCCCCAAAGGTAAGACAACCCTCCCCAAAGGTTCCGCAACCCTCCCCAAAGGTAAGACAACCCTCCCCAAAGATTCGGCAACCCTCCCCAAAGGTTCCACAACCCCCCCCCAAAGGTTCCACAACCCTCCCCAAAGGTTCCACAACCCTCCCCAAAGGTTCCACAACTCTCCCCCCCCAAAGGTTCCACAACCCTCCCCAAAGGTTCCACAACCCTCCCCAAAGGTAGGACAACCCTCCCCAAAGGTATGACAACCCTCCCCAAAGGTAAGACAACCCTCCCCTAAGGTAAGACAACCCTCCCCAAAGGTAAGACAACCCTCCCCAAAGGATCGACAACCCTCCCCAAAGGTTCCACAACCCTCCCCAAAGGTAAGACAAAACCCCCCAAAGGTTCCACAACCCTCTCCAAAGGTTCCACAACCCTCCCCAAAGGTTCCACATCCCTACCCAAAGGTTCCACAACCCTCCCCAAAGGTTCCGCAACCCCCCCCAAAGGTATGACAACCCTCCCCAAAGGTAAGACAACCCTCCCCAAAGGTTTGACAACCTCCCCCAAAGGTTCCACAACCCTCCCCAAATGTTCGACAACCCTCCCCAAAGGTTCCACAACCCTCCCCAAAGGTTCCACAACCCTCACCAAAGGTTTGACAACCCTCCCCAAAGGATCCACAACCCTCCCCAAAGGTTCCACAACCCTCCCCAAAGGTAAGACAACCCTCCCCAAAGGATCCACAACCCTCCCCCCCAAAGGTTCGACAACCCTCCCCAAAGGTATGACAACCCTCCCCAAAGGTTTGACAACCCTCCCCAAAGGTGACAACCCTCCCCAAAGGTTCGACAACCCTCCCCAAAGGTTCTACAACCGTCCCCAAAGGTTCCACAACCGTCCCCAAAGGTTCCACAACCCTCCCCAAAGGTGTGACAATCGTCCCCAAAGGTTCCACAACCCCCCCCAAAGGTTACACAACCCTCCCCAAAGGTTCCACAACCGTCCCCAAATGTTCCACAACCCCCCCCAAAGGTTACACAACCCTCCCCAAAGGTTCGACAACCCTCCCCAAAGGTTCCACAACCGTCCCCAAAGGTTCCACAACCGTCCCCAAAGGTTCCACAACCCTCCCCAAAGGTGTGACAATCGTCCCCAAAGGTTCCACAACCCCCCCAAAGGTTACACAACCCTCCCAAAGGTTCCACAACCGTCCCCAAATGTTCCACAACCCCCCCCCCAAAGGTTACACAACCCTCCCCAAAGGTTCCACAACCCCCCAAAGGTTCCACAACCCTCCCCAAAGGTTACACAACCGTCCCCAATTGTTCCACAACCCCCCCCAAAGGTTACACAACCCTCCCCAAAGATTCCACAACCCTCCCCAAAGGTTTGACAACCCTCCCCAAAGGTTTGACAACCCTCCCCAAAGGTTCCACAACCCTCCCCAAAGGTTAGACAACCCTCCCCAAAGGTTCTACAACCCCCCCCAAAGGTTTGACAACCCTTCCAAAAGGTTCGACAACCCTCCCCAAAGATTTGACAACCCTCCCCAAAGGTTTGACAACCCTCCCCAAAGGTATGACAACCCTCCCCAAAGGTTAGACAACCCACCCCAAAGGTATGACAACCCTCCCCAAAGGTTCCACATCCCTCCCCAAAGGTAAGACAACCCTCCCCAAAGGTTTGACAACCCTCCCCAAAGGTTCCACAACCGTCCCCAAATGTTCCACAACCCCCCCCCAAAGGTTACACAACCCTCCCCAAAGGTTCCACAACCCCCCAAAGGTTCCACAACCCTCCCCAAAGGTTACACAACCGTCCCCAATTGTTCCACAACCCCCCCCAAAGGTTACACAACCCTCCCCAAAGATTCCACAACCCTCCCCAAAGGTTTGACAACCCTCCCCAAAGGTTTGACAACCCTCCCCAAAGGTTTGACAACCCTCCCCAAAGGTTAGACAACCCTCCCCAAAGGTTCTACAACCCTCCCCAAAGGTTTGACAACCCTTCCAAAAGGTTACACAACCCTCCCCAAAGATTTGACAACCCTCCCCAAAGGTTTGACAACCCTCCCCAAAGGTATGACAACCCTCCCCAAAGGTTAGACAACCCACCCCAAAGGTATGACAACCCTCCCCAAAGGTTCCACATCCCTCCCCAAAGGTAAGACAACCCTCTCCAAAGGTTAGACAACCCTCTCCAAAGGTTCGACAACCCTCCCCAAAGGTTCCACAACCCTCCCCAAAGGTTCCACAACCCTCCCCAAAGGTTCCACAACCTTCCCCAAAGGTTCCACAACCCTCCCCAAAGGTTCCACAACACTACCCAAAGGTTCCACAACCCTCCCCAAAGGTTCCGCAATCCTCCCCAAAGGTATGACAACCCTCCCCAAAGGTTTGACAACCCTCCCCAAAGGTTCCACAACCCTCCCCAAATGTTCGACAACCCTCCCCAAAGGTTCCACTACCCTCCCCAAAGGTTAGACAACCCTCCCCAAAGGTTTTACAACCCTCCCCAAAGGTAAGACACCCCTCCCCAAAGGTAAGACAGCCCTCCCCAAAGGTTAGACAACAATCCCCAAAGGTTTGACAACCCTCCCCAAAGGTTCCACAACCCTCCCCAAAGGTAAGACAACCCTCACCAAAGGTTTGACAACCCTCCCTAAAGGTTAGACAACCCTCCCCAAAGGTTCCACAACCCTCCCCAAAGGTATGACAAAACCTCCCCAAAGGTTTGACAACCCTCCCCAAAGGTTTGACAACCCTCCCCAAAGGTTCGACAACCCCCCCCCCCAAAGGTTCCACAACCCTCCCCAAAGGTTCCACAACCCTCCCCGAAGGTAAGACAACCCTCCCCAAAAGTATGACAACCCTCCCCAAAGGTAAGACAACCCTCCCCAAAGGTTCCACAACCCTCCCCAAAGGTTCGACAACCCTCCCCAAAGGTAAGACAACCCTCCCCAAAGGTAAGACAACCCTCCCCAAAGGTATGACAACCCTCCCCAAAGGTAAGACAACCCTCCCCAAAGGTTCGACAACCCTCCCCAAAGGTAAGACAACCCTCCCCAAAGGTTCGACAACCTTCCCCAAAGGTTTGACAACCCTCCCCAAATGTATGAAAACCCTCCCCAAAGGTTTGACAACCGTCCCCAAAGGTTCCACAACCCTCCCCAAAGGTAAGACAACCCTCCCCAAAGGTTCCACAACCCCCCCAAAGGTTCCACAACCCCCCCAAAGGTTCCACAACCCTCCCCAAAGGTTCCACAACCCTACCCAAAGGTTCCGCAACCCTCCCCAAAGGTATGACAACCCTCCCCAAAGGTATGACAACCCTCCCCAAACGTAAGACAACCATCCCCAAAGGTTTGACAACCCTCCCCAAAGGTTCCACAACCCTCCCCAAATGTTCGACAACCCTCCCGAAAGGTTCGACAACCCTCCCCAAAGGTTAGACAACCCTCCCCAAAGGTTTGACAACCCTCCCCAAAGGTAAGACAACCCTCCCCAAAGGTAAGACAGCCCTCCCCAAAGGTTAGACAACAATCCCCAAAGGTTTGACAACCCTCCCCAAATGTTCCACAACCCTCCCCAAAGGTTAGACAACCCACCCCAATGGTTTGACAACCCTCCCCAAAGGTAAGACAACCCTCCCCAAAGGTAAGACAACCCTCCCCAAAGGTTTGACAACCCTCCCAAAGGTAAGACAACCCTCCCCAAAGGTTTGACAACCCTCCCCAAAGGTTCCACAACCCTCCCCAAAGGTATGACAACCCTCCCCAAAGGTAAGACAACCCTCCCCAAAGGTTTGACAACACTCCCCAAAGGTTCCACAACCCTCCCCAAAGGTTCGACAACCCTCCCCAAAGGTTCGACAACCCTCCCCAAAGGTTAGACAACCCACCCCAAAGGTTCCACAACCCTCCCCAAAGGTTCCACAACCGTCCCCAAAGGTTTGACAACCCTCCCTAAAGGTAAGACAACCCTCTCCAAAGGTAACACAGCCCTCCCCAAAGGTTCGACAACCCTCCCCAAAGGTTCGACAACCCTCCCCAAAGGTTAGACAACCCTCCCCAAAGGTAAGACAACCCTCCCCAAAGGTAAGACAACCCTCCCCAAAGGTTCGACAACCCTCCCCAAAGGTAAGACAACCCTCCCCAAAGGTTAGACAACCCTCCCCAAAGGTTCGACAACCCTCCCCAAATGTAAGACAACCCTCCCCAAAGGTAAGACAACCCTCCCCAAAGGTTTGACAACCCTCCCCAAAGGTATGACAACCCTCCCCAAAGGTTTGACAACCCTCCTCAAAGGTTCCACAACCCTCCCCAAAGGTAAGACAACCTTCCCCAAAGGTTACACATCCCTCCCCAAAGGTTCGACAACCCTCCCCAAAGGTTTGACAACCCTCCCCAAAGGTTCCACAACCCTCCCCAAAGGTTCCACAACCCTCCTCAAAGGTAAGACAACCCTCCCCAATAGTATGACAACCCTCCCCAAAGGTTTGACAACCCTCCCCAAAGGTATGACAACCCTCCCCAAAGGTTTGACAACCCTCCCCAATGGTAAGACAACCCTCCCCAGGTTCCACAACCCTCCCCAAAGGTAAGACAACCCTCCCCAAAGGTTCCACAACCCTCCCCCCCCAAAGGTTCGACAACCCTCCCCAAAGGTATGACAACCCTACCCAAAGGTTTGACAACCCTCCCCAAAGGTTCGACAACCCTCCCCAAACGTTCCACAACCGTCCCCAAAGGTTCCACACCCGTCCCCAAAGGTTCCACAACCGTCCCCAAAGGTGTGACAACCGTCCCCAAAGGTTCCACAACCCCCCCCCAAAGGTTACACAACCCTCCCCAAAGGTTCCACAACCGTCCCCAAAGGTGTGACAACCGTCCCCAAAGGTTCCACAACCCCTCCCCAAAGGTTCCACAACCCTCCCCAAAGGTTCCACAACCCTCCCCAAAGGTTATACAAACGTCCCCAAATGTTCCACCCCCCCCCCCCAAAGGTTCCACAACCCTCCCCAAAGGTTTGACAACACTCCCCAAAGATTCCACAACCCTCCCCAAAGGTTTGACAACCCTCCCCAAAGGTTTGACAATCCTCCCCAAAGGTTTGACAACCCTCCCCAAAGGTTTGACAACCCTCCCCAACAGTTTGACAACAATCCCAAAATGTGTGACAACCCTCCCCAAAGGTTCCACAACCTTCCCCAAAGGTTCCACAACCCTCCCAAAAGGTTAGACAACACACCCCAAAGTTTCCACAACCCTCCCCAAAGGTAAGACAACCCTCCCCAAAGGTTCCGCAACCCTCCCCAAAGGTAAGACAACCCTCCCCAAAGATTCGGCAACCCTCCCCAAAGGTTCCACAACCCCCCCCCAAAGGTTCCACAACCCTCCCCAAAGGTTCCACAACCCTCCCCAAAGGTTCCACAACTCTCCCCCCCCAAAGGTTCCACAACCCTCCCCAAAGGTTCCACAACCCTCCCCAAAGGTAGGACAACCCTCCCCAAAGGTATGACAACCCTCCCCAAAGGTAAGACAACCCTCCCCTAAGGTAAGACAACCCTCCCCAAAGGTAAGACAACCCTCCCCAAAGGTTTGAAAACCCTCCCCAAAGGTAAGACAACCCTCCCCAAAGGATCGACAACCCTCCCCAAAGGTTCCACAACCCTCCCCAAAGGTAAGACAAAACCCCCCAAAGGTTCCACAACCCTCTCCAAAGGTTCCACAACCCTCCCCAAAGGTTCCACATCCCTACCCAAAGGTTCCACAACCCTCCCCAAAGGTTCCGCAACCCCCCCCAAAGGTATGACAACCCTCCCCAAAGACAACCCTCCCCAAAGGTTTGACAACCTCCCCCAAAGGTTCCACAACCCTCCCCAAATGTTCGACAACCCTCCCCAAAGGTTCCACAACCCTCCCCAAAGGTTCCACAACCCTCACCAAAGGTTTGACAACCCTCCCCAAAGGATCCACAACCCTCCCCAAAGGTTCCACAACCCTCCCCAAAGGTAAGACAACCCTCCCCAAAGGTTCCACAACCCTCCCCCCCAAAGGTTCGACAACCCTCCCCAAAGGTATGACAACCCTCCCCAAAGGTTTGACAACCCTCCCCAAAGGTGACAACCCTCCCCAAAGGTTCGACAACCCTCCCCAAAGGTTCCACAACCGTCCCCAAAGGTTCCACAACCGTCCCCAAAGGTTCCACAACCCTCCCCAAAGGTGTGACAATCGTCCCCAAAGGTTCCACAACCCCCCCCAAAGGTTACACAACCCTCCCCAAAGGTTCCACAACCGTCCCCAAATGTTCCACAACCCCCCCCAAAGGTTACACAACCCTCCCCAAAGGTTCGACAACCCTCCCCAAAGGTTCCACAACCGTCCCCAAAGGTTCCACAACCGTCCCCAAAGGTTCCACAACCCTCCCCAAAGGTGTGACAATCGTCCCCAAAGGTTCCACAACCCCCCCAAAGGTTACACAACCCTCCCAAAGGTTCCACAACCGTCCCCAAATGTTCCACAACCCCCCCCCCCAAAGGTTACACAACCCTCCCCAAAGGTTCCACAACCCCCCAAAGGTTCCACAACCCTCCCCAAAGGTTACACAACCGTCCCCAATTGTTCCACAACCCCCCCCAAAGGTTACACAACCCTCCCCAAAGATTCCACAACCCTCCCCAAAGGTTTGACAACCCTCCCCAAAGGTTTGACAACCCTCCCCAAAGGTTCCACAACCCTCCCCAAAGGTTAGACAACCCTCCCCAAAGGTTCTACAACCCCCCCCAAAGGTTTGACAACCCTTCCAAAAGGTTCGACAACCCTCCCCAAAGATTTGACAACCCTCCCCAAAGGTTTGACAACCCTCCCCAAAGGTATGACAACCCTCCCCAAAGGTTAGACAACCCACCCCAAAGGTATGACAACCCTCCCCAAAGGTTCCACATCCCTCCCCAAAGGTAAGACAACCCTCCCCAAAGGTTTGACAACCCTCCCCAAAGGTTCCACAACCGTCCCCAAATGTTCCACAACCCCCCCCCAAAGGTTACACAACCCTCCCCAAAGGTTCCACAACCCCCCAAAGGTTCCACAACCCTCCCCAAAGGTTACACAACCGTCCCCAATTGTTCCACAACCCCCCCCAAAGGTTACACAACCCTCCCCAAAGATTCCACAACCCTCCCCAAAGGTTTGACAACCCTCCCCAAAGGTTTGACAACCCTCCCCAAAGGTTTGACAACCCTCCCCAAAGGTTAGACAACCCTCCCCAAAGGTTCTACAACCCTCCCCAAAGGTTTGACAACCCTTCCAAAAGGTTACACAACCCTCCCCAAAGATTTGACAACCCTCCCCAAAGGTTTGACAACCCTCCCCAAAGGTATGACAACCCTCCCCAAAGGTTAGACAACCCACCCCAAAGGTATGACAACCCTCCCCAAAGGTTCCACATCCCTCCCCAAAGGTAAGACAACCCTCTCCAAAGGTTAGACAACCCTCTCCAAAGGTTCGACAACCCTCCCCAAAGGTTCCACAACCCTCCCCAAAGGTTCCACAACCCTCCCCAAAGGTTCCACAACCTTCCCCAAAGGTTCCACAACCCTCCCCAAAGGTTCCACAACACTACCCAAAGGTTCCACAACCCTCCCCAAAGGTTCCGCAATCCTCCCCAAAGGTATGACAACCCTCCCCAAAGGTTTGACAACCCTCCCCAAAGGTTCCACAACCCTTCCCAAATGTTCGACAACCCTCCCCAAAGGTTCCACTACCCTCCCCAAAGGTTAGACAACCCTCCCCAAAGGTTTTACAACCCTCCCCAAAGGTAAGACACCCCTCCCCAAAGGTAAGACAGCCCTCCCCAAAGGTTAGACAACAATCCCCAAAGGTTTGACAACCCTCCCCAAAGGTTCCACAACCCTCCCCAAAGGTAAGACAACCCTCACCAAAGGTTTGACAACCCTCCCTAAAGGTTAGACAACCCTCCCCAAAGGTTCCACAACCCTCCCCAAAGGTATGACAAAACCTCCCCAAAGGTTTGACAACCCTCCCCAAAGGTTTGACAACCCTCCCCAAAGGTTCGACAACCCCCCCCCCCAAAGGTTCCACAACCCTCCCCAAAGGTTCCACAACCCTCCCCGAAGGTAAGACAACCCTCCCCAAAAGTATGACAACCCTCCCCAAAGGTAAGACAACCCTCCCCAAAGGTTCCACAACCCTCCCCAAAGGTTCGACAACCCTCCCCAAAGGTAAGACAACCCTCCCCAAAGGTAAGACAACCCTCCCCAAAGGTATGACAACCCTCCCCAAAGGTAAGACAACCCTCCCCAAAGGTTCGACAACCCTCCCCAAAGGTAAGACAACCCTCCCCAAAGGTTCGACAACCTTCCCCAAAGGTTTGACAACCCTCCCCAAATGTATGAAAACCCTCCCCAAAGGTTTGACAACCGTCCCCAAAGGTTCCACAACCCTCCCCAAAGGTAAGACAACCCTCCCCAAAGGTTCCACAACCCCCCCAAAGGTTCCACAACCCTCCCCAAAGGTTCCACAACCCTACCCAAAGGTTCCGCAACCCTCCCCAAAGGTATGACAACCCTCCCCAAAGGTATGACAACCCTCCCCAAACGTAAGACAACCATCCCCAAAGGTTTGACAACCCTCCCCAAAGGTTCCACAACCCTCCCCAAATGTTCGACAACCCTCCCGAAAGGTTCGACAACCCTCCCCAAAGGTTAGACAACCCTCCCCAAAGGTTTGACAACCCTCCCCAAAGGTAAGACAACCCTCCCCAAAGGTAAGACAGCCCTCCCCAAAGGTTAGACAACAATCCCCAAAGGTTTGACAACCCTCCCCAAATGTTCCACAACCCTCCCCAAAGGTTAGACAACCCACCCCAATGGTTTGACAACCCTCCCCAAAGGTAAGACAACCCTCCCCAAAGGTAAGACAACCCTCCCCAAAGGTTTGACAACCCTCCCAAAGGTAAGACAACCCTCCCCAAAGGTTTGACAACCCTCCCCAAAGGTTCCACAACCCTCCCCAAAGGTATGACAACCCTCCCCAAAGGTAAGACAACCCTCCCCAAAGGTTTGACAACACTCCCCAAAGGTTCCACAACCCTCCCCAAAGGTTCGACAACCCTCCCCAAAGGTTCGACAACCCTCCCCAAAGGTTAGACAACCCACCCCAAAGGTTCCACAACCCTCCCCAAAGGTTCCACAACCGTCCCCAAAGGTTTGACAACCCTCCCTAAAGGTAAGACAACCCTCTCCAAAGGTAACACAGCCCTCCCCAAAGGTTCGACAACCCTCCCCAAAGGTTCGACAACCCTCCCCAAAGGTTAGACAACCCTCCCCAAAGGTAAGACAACCCTCCCCAAAGGTAAGACAACCCTCCCCAAAGGTTCGACAACCCTCCCCAAAGGTAAGACAACCCTCCCCAAAGGTTAGACAACCCTCCCCAAAGGTTCGACAACCCTCCCCAAATGTAAGACAACCCTCCCCAAAGGTAAGACAACCCTCCCCAAAGGTTTGACAACCCTCCCCAAAGGTTTGACAACCCTCCCCAAAGGTTCCACAACCCTCCCCAAAGGTTAGACAACCCTCCCCAAAGGTTCTACAACCCCCCCCAAAGGTTTGACAACCCTTCCAAAAGGTTCGACAACCCTCCCCAAAGATTTGACAACCCTCCCCAAAGGTTTGACAACCCTCCCCAAAGGTATGACAACCCTCCCCAAAGGTTAGACAACCCACCCCAAAGGTATGACAACCCTCCCCAAAGGTTCCACATCCCTCCCCAAAGGTAAGACAACCCTCCCCAAAGGTTTGACAACCCTCCCCAAAGGTTCCACAACCGTCCCCAAATGTTCCACAACCCCCCCCCAAAGGTTACACAACCCTCCCCAAAGGTTCCACAACCCCCCAAAGGTTCCACAACCCTCCCCAAAGGTTACACAACCGTCCCCAATTGTTCCACAACCCCCCCCAAAGGTTACACAACCCTCCCCAAAGATTCCACAACCCTCCCCAAAGGTTTGACAACCCTCCCCAAAGGTTTGACAACCCTCCCCAAAGGTTTGACAACCCTCCCCAAAGGTTAGACAACCCTCCCCAAAGGTTCTACAACCCTCCCCAAAGGTTTGACAACCCTTCCAAAAGGTTACACAACCCTCCCCAAAGATTTGACAACCCTCCCCAAAGGTTTGACAACCCTCCCCAAAGGTATGACAACCCTCCCCAAAGGTTAGACAACCCACCCCAAAGGTATGACAACCCTCCCCAAAGGTTCCACATCCCTCCCCAAAGGTAAGACAACCCTCTCCAAAGGTTAGACAACCCTCTCCAAAGGTTCGACAACCCTCCCCAAAGGTTCCACAACCCTCCCCAAAGGTTCCACAACCCTCCCCAAAGGTTCCACAACCTTCCCCAAAGGTTCCACAACCCTCCCCAAAGGTTCCACAACACTACCCAAAGGTTCCACAACCCTCCCCAAAGGTTCCGCAATCCTCCCCAAAGGTATGACAACCCTCCCCAAAGGTTTGACAACCCTCCCCAAAGGTTCCACAACCCTCCCCAAATGTTCGACAACCCTCCCCAAAGGTTCCACTACCCTCCCCAAAGGTTAGACAACCCTCCCCAAAGGTTTTACAACCCTCCCCAAAGGTAAGACACCCCTCCCCAAAGGTAAGACAGCCCTCCCCAAAGGTTAGACAACAATCCCCAAAGGTTTGACAACCCTCCCCAAAGGTTCCACAACCCTCCCCAAAGGTAAGACAACCCTCACCAAAGGTTTGACAACCCTCCCTAAAGGTTAGACAACCCTCCCCAAAGGTTCCACAACCCTCCCCAAAGGTATGACAAAACCTCCCCAAAGGTTTGACAACCCTCCCCAAAGGTTTGACAACCCTCCCCAAAGGTTCGACAACCCCCCCCCCCAAAGGTTCCACAACCCTCCCCAAAGGTTCCACAACCCTCCCCGAAGGTAAGACAACCCTCCCCAAAAGTATGACAACCCTCCCCAAAGGTAAGACAACCCTCCCCAAAGGTTCCACAACCCTCCCCAAAGGTTCGACAACCCTCCCCAAAGGTAAGACAACCCTCCCCAAAGGTAAGACAACCCTCCCCAAAGGTATGACAACCCTCCCCAAAGGTAAGACAACCCTCCCCAAAGGTTCGACAACCCTCCCCAAAGGTAAGACAACCCTCCCCAAAGGTTCGACAACCTTCCCCAAAGGTTTGACAACCCTCCCCAAATGTATGAAAACCCTCCCCAAAGGTTTGACAACCGTCCCCAAAGGTTCCACAACCCTCCCCAAAGGTAAGACAACCCTCCCCAAAGGTTCCACAACCCCCCCAAAGGTTCCACAACCCTCCCCAAAGGTTCCACAACCCTACCCAAAGGTTCCGCAACCCTCCCCAAAGGTATGACAACCCTCCCCAAAGGTATGACAACCCTCCCCAAACGTAAGACAACCATCCCCAAAGGTTTGACAACCCTCCCCAAAGGTTCCACAACCCTCCCCAAATGTTCGACAACCCTCCCGAAAGGTTCGACAACCCTCCCCAAAGGTTAGACAACCCTCCCCAAAGGTTTGACAACCCTCCCCAAAGGTAAGACAACCCTCCCCAAAGGTAAGACAGCCCTCCCCAAAGGTTAGACAACAATCCCCAAAGGTTTGACAACCCTCCCCAAATGTTCCACAACCCTCCCCAAAGGTTAGACAACCCACCCCAATGGTTTGACAACCCTCCCCAAAGGTAAGACAACCCTCCCCAAAGGTAAGACAACCCTCCCCAAAGGTTTGACAACCCTCCCAAAGGTAAGACAACCCTCCCCAAAGGTTTGACAACCCTCCCCAAAGGTTCCACAACCCTCCCCAAAGGTATGACAACCCTCCCCAAAGGTAAGACAACCCTCCCCAAAGGTTTGACAACACTCCCCAAAGGTTCCACAACCCTCCCCAAAGGTTCGACAACCCTCCCCAAAGGTTCGACAACCCTCCCCAAAGGTTAGACAACCCACCCCAAAGGTTCCACAACCCTCCCCAAAGGTTCCACAACCGTCCCCAAAGGTTTGACAACCCTCCCTAAAGGTAAGACAACCCTCTCCAAAGGTAACACAGCCCTCCCCAAAGGTTCGACAACCCTCCCCAAAGGTTCGACAACCCTCCCCAAAGGTTAGACAACCCTCCCCAAAGGTAAGACAACCCTCCCCAAAGGTAAGACAACCCTCCCCAAAGGTTCGACAACCCTCCCCAAAGGTAAGACAACCCTCCCCAAAGGTTAGACAACCCTCCCCAAAGGTTCGACAACCCTCCCCAAATGTAAGACAACCCTCCCCAAAGGTAAGACAACCCTCCCCAAAGGTTTGACAACCCTCCCCAAAGGTATGACAACCCTCCCCAAAGGTTTGACAACCCTCCTCAAAGTTTCCACAACCCTCCCCAAAGGTAAGACAACCTTCCCCAAAGGTTCCACATCCCTCCCCAAAGGTTCGACAACCCTCCCCAAAGGTTTGACAACCCTCCCCAAATGTTCCACAACCCTCCCCAAAGGTTCCACAACCCTCCTCAAAGGTAAGACAACCCTCCCCAATAGTATGACAACCCTCCCCAAAGGTTTGACAACCCTCCCCAAAGGTATGACAACCCTCCCCAAAGGTTTGACAACCCTCCCCAATGGTAAGACAATCCTCCCCAGGTTCCACAACCCTCCCCAAAGGTAAGACAACCCTCCCCAAAGGTTCCACAACCCTCCCCCCCCAAAGGTTCGACAACCCTCCCCAAAGGTATGACAACCCTACCCAAAGGTTTGACAACCCTCCCCAAAGGTTCGACAACCCTCCCCAAACGTTCCACAACCGTCCCCAAAGGTTCCACACCCGTCCCCAAAGGTTCCACAACCGTCCCCAAAGGTGTGACAACCGTCCCCAAAGGTTCCACAACCCCCCCCAAAGGTTACACAACCCTCCCCAAAGGTTCCACAACCGTCCCCAAATGTTCCACAACCCCCCTCAAAGGTTACACAACCCTCCCCAAAGGTTCCACAACCCCCCCCAAAGGTTCCACAACCCTCCCCAAAGGTTACACAACCGTCCCCAAATGTTCCACACCCCCCCCCCAAAGGTTCCACAACCCTCCCCAAAGATTCCACAACCCTCCCGAAAGGTTTGACAACACTCCCCAAAGATTCCACAACCCTCCCCAAAGGTTTGACAACCCTCCCCAAAGGTTTGACAACCCTCCCCAAAGGTTTGACAACCCTCCCCAACAGTTTGACAACAATCCCCAAATGTATGACAACCCTCCCCAAAGGTTCCACAACCCTCCCCAAAGGTTCCACAACCCTCCCAAAAGGTTAGACAACCCTCCCCAAAGTTTCAACAACCCTCCCCAAAGGTAAGACAACCCTCCCCAAAGGTTCCGCAACCCTCCCCAAAGGTAAGACAACCCTCCCCAAAGATTCGGCAACCCTCCCCAAAGGTTCCACAACCCCCCCCCAAAGGTTCCACAACCCTCCCCAAAGGTTCCACAACCCTCCCCAAAGGTTCCACAACTCTCCCCCCCCAAAGGTTCCACAACCCTCCCCAAAGGTTCCACAACCCTCCCCAAAGGTAGGACAACCCTCCCCAAAGGTATGACAACCCTCCCCAAAGGTAAGACAACCCTCCCCTAAGGTAAGACAACCCTCCCCAAAGGTAAGACAACCCTCCCCAAAGGTTTGAAAACCCTCCCCAAAGGTAAGACAACCCTCCCCAAAGGATCGACAACCCTCCCCAAAGGTTCCACAACCCTCCCCAAAGGTAAGACAAAACCCCCCAAAGGTTCCACAACCCTCTCCAAAGGTTCCACAACCCTCCCCAAAGGTTCCACATCCCTACCCAAAGGTTCCACAACCCTCCCCAAAGGTTCCGCAACCCCCCCAAAGGTATGACAACCCTCCCCAAAGGTAAGACAACCCTCCCCAAAGGTTTGACAACCTCCCCCAAAGGTTCCACAACCCTCCCCAAATGTTCGACAACCCTCCCCAAAGGTTCCACAACCCTCCCCAAAGGTTCCACAACCCTCACCAAAGGTTTGACAACCCTCCCCAAAGGATCCACAACCCTCCCCAAAGGTTCCACAACCGTCCCCAGAGGTTTGACAACCCTCCCCAAAGGTTTGACAACCCTCCCCAAAGGTATGGCAACCCTCCCCAAAGGTTCCACAACCCTCCCCAAAGGTTCCAAACCGTCCCCAAAGGTTTGACAACCCTCCCTAAAGGTAAGACAACCCTCTCCAAAGGTAACACAGCCCTCCCCAAAGGTTCGACAACCCTCCCCAAAGGTTCGACAACCCTCCCCAAAGGTTAGACAACCCTCCCCAAAGGTAAGACAACCCTCCCCAAAGGTTCGACAACCCTCCCCAAAGGTAAGACAACCCTCCCCAAAGGTTAGACAACCCTCCCCAAAGGTTAGACAACCCTCCCCAAAGGTTCGACAACCCTCCCCAAATGTAAGACAACCCTCCCCAAAGGTAAGACAACCCTCCCCAAAGGTTTGACAACCCTCCCCAAAGGTATGACAACCCTCCCCAAAGGTTTGACAACCCTCCTCAAAGGTTCCACAACCCTCCCCAAAGGTAAGACAACCTTCCCCAAAGGTTCCACATCCCTCCCCAAAGGTTCGACAACCCTACCCAAAGGTTTGACAACCCTCCCCAAAGGTTCCACAACCCTCCCCAAAGGTTCCACAACCCTCCTCAAAGGTAAGACAACCCTCCCCAATAGTATGACAACCCTCCCCAAAGGTTTGACAACCCTCCCCAAAGGTATGACAACCCTCCCCAAAGGTTTGACAACCCTCCCCAATGGTAAGACAACCCTCCCCAGGTTCCACAACCCTCCCCAAAGGTAAGACAACCCTCCCCAAAGGTTCCACAACCCTCCCCCCCCAAAGGTTCGACAACCCTCCCCAAAGGTATGACAACCCTACCCAAAGGTTTGACAACCCTCCCCAAAGGTTCGACAACCCTCCCCAAACGTTCCACAACCGTCCCCAAAGGTTCCACACCCGTCCCCAAAGGTTCCACAACCGTCCCCAAAGGTGTGACAACCGTCCCCAAAGGTTCCACAACCCCCCCCAAAGGTTACACAACCCTCCCCAAAGGTTCCACAACCGTCCCCAAATGTTCCACAACCCCCCTCAAAGGTTACACAACCCTCACCAAAGGTTCCACAACCCCCCCCAAAGGTTCCACAACCCTCCCCAAAGGTTACACAACCGTCCCCAAATGTTCCACACCCCCCCCCCCAAAGGTTCCACAACCCTCCCCAAAGATTCCACAACCCTCCCGAAAGGTTTGACAACACTCCCCAAAGATTCCACAACCCTCCCCAAAGGTTTGACAACCCTCCCCAAAGGTTTGACAACCCTCCCCAAAGGTTTGACAACCCTCCCCAACAGTTTGACAACAATCCCCAAATGTATGACAACCCTCCCCAAAGGTTCCACAACCCTCCCCAAAGGTTCCACAACCCTCCCAAAAGGTTAGACAACCCTCCCCAAAGTTTCCACAACCCTCCCCAAAGGTAAGACAACCCTCCCCAAAGGTTCCGCAACCCTCCCCAAAGGTAAGACAACCCTCCCCAAAGATTCGGCAACCCTCCCCAAAGGTTCCACAACCCCCCCCCAAAGGTTCCACAACCCTCCCCAAAGGTTCCACAACCCTCCCCAAAGGTTCCACAACTCTCCCCCCCAAAGGTTCCACAACCCTCCCCAAAGGTTCCACAACCCTCCCCAAAGGTAGGACAACCCTCCCCAAAGGTATGACAACCCTCCCCAAAGGTAAGACAACCCTCCCCTAAGGTAAGACAACCCTCCCCAAAGGTAAGACAACCCTCCCCAAAGGTTTGAAAACCCTCCCCAAAGGTAAGACAACCCTCCCCAAAGGATCGACAACCCTCCCCAAAGGTTCCACAACCCTCCCCAAAGGTAAGACAAAACCCCCCAAAGGTTCCACAACCCTCTCCAAAGGTTCCACAACCCTCCCCAAAGGTTCCACATCCCTACCCAAAGGTTCCACAACCCTCCCCAAAGGTTCCGCAACCCCCCCCAAAGGTATGACAACCCTCCCCAAAGGTAAGACAACCCTCCCCAAAGGTTTGACAACCTCCCCCAAAGGTTCCACAACCCTCCCCAAATGTTCGACAACCCTCCCCAAAGGTTCCACAACCCTCCCCAAAGGTTCCACAACCCTCACCAAAGGTTTGACAACCCTCCCCAAAGGATCCACAACCCTCCCCAAAGGTTCCACAACCCTCCCCAAAGGTAAGACAACCCTCCCCAAAGGTATGACAACCCTCCCCAAAGGTTTGACAACCCTCCCCAAAGGTTTGACAACCCTCCCCAAAGGTATGGCAACCCTCCCCAAAGGTTCCACAACCCTCCCCAAAGGTAAGACAACCCTCCCCAAAGGTTCCACAACCCTCCCCCCCAAAGGTTCGACAACCCTCCCCAAAGGTTCCACAACCCTCCCCAAAGGTTTGACAACCCTCCCCAAAGGTGACAACCCTCCCCAAAGGTTCGACAACCCTCCCCAAAGGTTCCACAACCGTCCCCAAAGGTTCCACAACCGTCCCCAAAGGTTCCACAACCCTCCCCAAAGGTGTGACTATCGTCCCCAAAGGTTCCACAACCCCCCCCCAAAGGTTACACAACCCTCCCCAAAGGTTCCACAACCGTCCCCAAATGTTCCACAACCCCCCCCAAAGGTTACACAACCCTCCCCAAAGGTTCGACAACCCTCCCCAAAGGTTCCACAACCGTCCCCAAAGGTTCCACAACCGTCCCCAAAGGTTCCACAACCCTCCCCAAAGGTGTGACAATCGTCCCCAAAGGTTCCACAACCCCCCCAAAGGTTACACAACCCTCCCCAAAGGTTCCACAACCCTCCCCAAAGGTTTGACAACCCTCCCCAAAGGTTTGACAACCCTCCCCAAAGGTTCCACAACCCTCCCCAAAGGTTAGACAACCCTCCCCAAAGGTTCTACAACCCCCCCCAAAGGTTTGACAACCCTTCCAAAAGGTTCGACAACCCTCCCCAAAGATTTGACAACCCTCCCCAAAGGTTTGACAACCCTCCCCAAAGGTATGACAACCCTCCCCAAAGGTTAGACAACCCACCCCAAAGGTATGACAACCCTCCCCAAAGGTTCCACATCCCTCCCCAAAGGTAAGACAACCCTCTCCAAATGTTCGAAAACCCTCCACAAAGGTTCCACAACCCTCCCCAAAGGTTCCACAACCCTCCCCAAAGGTTCCACAACCTTCCTCAAAGGTTCCACACCCCTCCCCAAAGGTTCCACAACACTACCCAAAGGTTCCACAACCCTCCCCAAAGGTTCCGCAGTCCTCCCCAAAGGTATGACAACCATCCCCAAAGGTTTGACAACCCTCCCCAAAGGTTCCACAACCCTCCCCAAATGTTCGACAACCCTCCCCAAAGGTTCCACTACCCTCCCCAAAGGTTAGACAACCCTCCCCAAAGGTTTTACAACCCTCCCCAAAGGTAAGACAACCCTCCCCAAAGGTAAGACAGCCCTCCCCAAAGGTTAGACAACAATCCCCAAAGGTTTGACAACCCTCCCCAAAGGTTCCACAACCCTCCCCAAAGGTAAGACAACCCTCACCAAAGGTTTGACAACCCTCCCTAAAGGTTAGACAACCCTCCCCAAAGGTTCCACAACCCTCCCCAAAGGTATGACAAAACCTCCCCAAAGGTTTGACAACCCTCCCCAAAGGTTTGACAACCCTCCCCAAAGGTTCCACAACCCTCCCCGAAGGTAAGACAACTCTCCCCAAAAGTATGACAACCCTCCCCAAAGGTAAGACAACCCTCCCCAAAGGTTCCACAACCCTCCCCAAAGGTTCGACAACCCTCCCCAAAGGTAAGACAACCCTCCCCAAAGGTATGACAACCCTCCCCAAAGGTAAGACAACCCTCCCCAAAGGTTCGACAACCCTCCCCAAAGGTAAGACAACCCTCCCCAAAGGTTCGACAACCCTCCCCAAAGGTTTGACAACCCTCCCCAAAGGTTTGACAACCCTCCCCAAAGGTTCCACAACCCTTCCCAAAGGTAAGACAACCCTCCCCAAAGGTTCCACAACCCCCCCAAAGGTTCCACAACCCTCCCCAAAGGTATGACAACCCTCCCCAAAGGTTTGACAACCCTCCCCAAAGGTTCGACAACCCTCCCCAAAGGTTCGATAACCCTCCCCAAAGGTTACACAACCCTCCCCAAAGGTTACACAACCCTCCCCAAAGGTTCCACAACCGTCCCCAAATGTTCCACAACCCCCCCCCCAAAGGTTACACAACCCTCCCCAAAGGTTCCACAACCCTCCCCAAAGGTTCCACAACCCTCCCCAAAGGTTACACAACCGTCCCCAATTGTTCCACAACCCCCCCCAAAGGTTACACAACCCTCCCCAAAGATTCCACAACCCTCCCCAAAGGTTTGACAACCCTCCCCAAAGGTTTGACAGCCCTCCCCAAAGGTTCCACAACCCTCCCCAAAGGTTAGACAACCCTCCCCAAAGGTTCTACAACCCTCCCCAAAGGTTTGACAACCCTTCCAAAAGGTTACACAACCCTCCCCAAAGATTTGACAACCCTCCCCAAAGGTTTGACAACCCTCCCCAAAGGTATGACAACCCTCCCCAAAGGTTAGACAACCCACCCCAAAGGTATGACAACCCTCCCCAAAGGTTCCACATCCCTCCCCAAAGGTAAGACAACCCTCTCCAAAGGTTCGACAACCCTCCCCAAAGGTTCCACAACCCTCCCCAAAGGTTCCACAACCCTCCCCAAAGGTTCCACAACCTTCCCCAAAGGTTCCACAACCCTCCCCAAAGGTTCCACAACACTACCCAAAGGTTCCACAACCCTCCCCAAAGGTTCCGCAATCCTCCCCAAAGGTATGACAACCCTCCCCAAAGGTTTGACAACCCTCCCCAAAGGTTCCACAACCCTCCCCAAATGTTCGACAACCCTCCCCAAAGGTTCCACTACCCTCCCCAAAGGTTAGACAACCCTCCCCAAAGGTTTTACAACCCTCCCCAAAGGTAAGACAACCCTCCCCAAAGGTAAGACAGCCCTCCCCAAAGGTTAGACAACAATCCCCAAAGGTTTGACAACCTTCCCCAAAGGTTCCACAACCCTCCCCAAAGGTAAGACAACCCTCACCAAAGGTTTGACAACCCTCCCTAAAGGTTAGACAACCCTCCCCAAAGGTTCCACAACCCTCCCCAAAGGTATGACAAAACCTCCCCAAAGGTTTGACAACCCTCCCCAAAGGTTTGACAACCCTCCCCAAAGGTTCGACAACCCCCCCACCCCAAAGGTTCCACAACCCTCCCCAAAGGTTCCACAACCCTCCCCGAAGGTTTGACAACCCTCCCCAAAAGTATGACAACCCTCCCCAAAGGTAAGACAACCCTCCCCAAAGGTTCCACAACCCTCCCCAAAGGTTCGACAACCCTCCCCAAAGGTAAGACAACCCTCCCCAAAGGTAAGACAACCCTCCCCAAAGGTATGACAACCCTCCCCAAAGGTAAGACAACCCTCCCCAAAGGTTCGACAACCCTCCCCAAAGGTTCGACAACCCTCCCCAAAGGTAAGACAACCCTCCCCAAAGGTTCGACAACCCTCCCCAAAGGTTTGACAACCCTCCCCAAATGTATGAAAACCCTCCCCAAAGGTTTGACAACCCTCCCCAAAGGTTCCACAACCCTCCCCAAAGGTAAGACAACCCTCCCCAAAGGTTCCACAACCCCCCCAAAGGTTCCACAACCCTCCCCAAAGGTTCCACAACCCTACCCAAAGGTTCCGCAACCTTCCCCAAAGGTATGACAACCCTCCCCAAAGGTATGACAACCCTCCCCAAAGGTAAGACAACCATCCCCAAAGGTTTGACAACCCTCCCCAAAGGTTCCACAACCATTCCCAAATGTTCGACAACCCTCCCGAAAGGTTCGACAACCCTCCCCAAAGGTTAGACAACCCTCCCCAAAGGTTTGACAACCCTCCCCAAAGGTAAGACAACCCTCCCCAAAGGTAAGACAGCCCTCCCCAAAGGTTAGACAACAATCCCCAAAGGTTTGACAACCCTCCCCAAAGGTTCCACAACCCTCCCCAAAGGTTTGACAACCCTCCCCAAAGGTAAGACAACCCTCCCCAAAGTTTGACAACCCTCCCTAAAGGTTAAACAACCCTCCCCAAAGGTATGACAACCCTCCCCAAAGGTATGACAACCCTCCCCAAAGGTTTGACAACCCTCCCCAAAGGTTCGACAACCTTCCCCAAAGGTTCGACAACCCTCCCCAAAGGTTCGACAACCCTCCCCAAAGGTTAGACAACCCTCCCCAAAGGTTAGACAACCCTCCCCAAAGGTTAGACAACCCTCCCCAAAGTTTCCACAACCCTCCCCAAAGGTTCCACAACCCTCCCCAAAGGTTCCACAACCTTCCCCAAAGGTTCCACAACCCTCCCCAAAGGTTCCACAACACTACCCAAAGGTTCCACAACCCTCCCCAAAGGTTCCGCAATCCTCCCCAAAGGTATGACAACCCTCCCCAAAGGTTTGACAACCCTCCCCAAAGGTTCCACAACCCTCCCCAAATGTTCGACAACCCTCCCCAAAGGTTCCACTACCCTCCCCAAAGGTTAGACAACCCTCCCCAAAGGTTTTACAACCCTCCCCAAAGGTAAGACAAACCTCCCCAAAGGTAAGACAGCCCTCCCCAAAGGTTAGACAACAATCCCCAAAGGTTTGACAACCTTCCCCAAAGGTTCCACAACCCTCCCCAAAGGTAAGACAACCCTCACCAAAGGTTTGACAACCCTCCCTAAAGGTTAGACAACCCTCCCCAAAGGTTCCACAACCCTCCCCAAAGGTATGACAAAACCTCCCCAAAGGTTTGACAACCCTCCCCAAAGGTTTGACAACCCTCCCCAAAGGTTCCACAACCCTCCCCGAAGGTTTGACAACCCTCCCCAAAAGTATGACAACCCTCCCCAAAGGTAAGACAACCCTCCCCAAAGGTTCCACAACCCTCCCCAAAGGTTCGACAACCCTCCCCAAAGGCAAGACAACCCTCCCCAAAGGTAAGACAACCCTCCCCAAAGGTATGACAACCCTCCCCAAAGGTAAGACAACCCTCCCCAAAGGTTCGACAACCCTCCCCAAAGGTTCGACAACCCTCCCCAAAGGTTCGACAACCCTCCCCAAATGTATGAAAACCCTCCCCAAAGGTTTGACAACCCTCCCCAAAGGTTCCATAACCCTCCCCAAAGGTTCCATAACCCTCCCCAAAGGTAAGACAACCCTCCCCAAAGGTTCCACAACCCCCCCAAAGGTTCCACAACCCTCCCCAAAGGTTCCACAACCCTACCCAAAGGTTCCGCAACCCTCCCCAAAGGTATGACAACCCTCCCCAAAGGTATGACAACCCTCCCCAAAGGTAAGACAACCATCCCCAAAGGTTTGACAACCCTCCCCAAAGGTTCCACAACCATCCCCAAATGTTCGACAACCCTCCCGAAAGGTTCGACAACCCTCCCCAAAGGTTAGACAAACCTCCCCAAAGGTTTGACAACCCTCCCCAAAGGTAAGACAACCCTCCCCAGAGGTATGACAGCCCTCCCCAAAGGTTAGACAACAATCCCCAAAGGTTTGACAACCCTCCCCAAAGGTTCCACAACCCTCCCCAAAGGTTTGACAACCCTCCCCAAAGGTAAGACAACCCTCCCCAAAGGTTTGACAACCCTCCCTAAAGGTTAAACAACCCTCCCCAAAGGTATGACAACCCTCCCCAAAGTTATGACAACCCTCCCCAAAGGTTTGACAACCCTCCCCAAAGGTTCGACAACCCTCCCCAAAGGTTCGACAACCCTCCCCAAAGGTTCGACAACCCTCCCCAAAGGTTAGACAACCCTCCCCAAAGGTTCGACAACCCTCCCCAAAGGTTAGACAACCCTCCCCAAAGGTTTGACAACCGTCCCCAAAGGTTCCACAACCCTCCCCAAAGGTTCGACAACCCTCCCCAAAGGTTCCACAACCCTCCCCAAAGGTTCCACAACCTTCCCCAAAGGTTCCGACAACCCTCCCCAAAGGTTCCACAACCCTCCAAAAGGTTTGACAACCTTCCCCAAAGGTTCCACAACCCTCCCCAAAGGTAAGACAACCCTCCCAAAAGGTTTCACAACCCTCCCCAAAGGTTTGACAACCCTCCCCAAAGGTTCCACAACCCTCCCCAAAGGTTCCACAACCCTCCCCAAAGGTTCCACAACCCTCCCCAAAGGTTCCACAACCCTCCCCAAAGGTTCCACATCCCTCCCCAAAGGTTTGACGACCCTCCCCAAAGGTAAGACAACCCTCCCCAAAGGTAAGACAACCCTCCCCAAAGGTTCCACAACCCTCCCCAAAGGTATGACAACCCTCCCCAAAGGTTCGACAACCCTCCCCAAAGGTATGACAATCCTCCCCAAAGGTTCCACAACCCTCCCCAAAGGTTTGACAACCCTCCCCAAAGGTTCCACAACCCTCCCCAAAGGTTCCACAACCCTCCCCAAAGGTTCCACAACCCTCCCCAAAGGTATAACAACCCTCCCCAAAGGTTTGACAACCCTCCCCAAAGGTATGACAAACCTCCCCAAAGGTAAGACAACACTCCCCAAAGGTAAGACAACCCTCCCAAAGGTTCCAAAACCCTCCCCAAAGGTAAGACAACCCTCCCCAAAGGTCCCACAACCCGCCCCCCCCAAAGGTTCGACTACCCTCCCCAAAGGTATGACAACCCTCCCCAAAGGTTCGACAACCCTCCCCAAAGGTATGACAATCCTCCCCAAAGGTTCCACAACCCTCCCCAAAGGTTCGACAACCCTCCCCAAAGGTTTGACAACCCTCCCCAAAGGTTCCACAACCCTCCCCAAAGGTTCCACAACCCTCCCCAAAGGTTCCACAACCCTCCCCAAAGGTATAACAACCCTCCCCAAAGGTATGACAACCCTCCCCAAAGGTATGACAAACCTCCCCAAAGGTAAGACAACACTCCCCAAAGGTAAGACAACCCTCCCCAAAGGTTCCACAACCCTCCCCAAAGGTAAGACAACCCTCCCCAAAGGTCCCACAACCCGCCCCCCCCAAAGGTTCGACAACCCTCCCCAAAGGTTTGACAACCCTCCCCAAAGGTTCCACAACCCTCCCCAAAGGTTTGACAACCCTCCCCAAAGGTTTGACAACCCTCCCCAAAGGTTCCACAACCCTCCCCAAAGGTTAGACAACCCTCCCCAAAGGTTCTACAACCCTCCCCAAAGGTTTGACAACCCTTCCAAAAGGTTCGACAACCCTCCCCAAAGATTTGACAACCCTCCCCAAAGGTTTGACAACCCTCCCCAAAGGTATGACAACCCTCCCCAAAGGTTAGACAACCCACCCCAAAGGTAAGACAACCCTCCCCAAAGGTAAGACAACCCTCTCCAAAGGTTCGACAACCCTCCCCAAAGGTTCCACAACCCTCCCCAAAGGTTCCACAACCTTCCCCAAAGGTTCCACAACCCTCCCCAAAGGTTCCACAACACTACCCAAAGGTTCCACAACCCTCCCCAAAGGTTCCGCAATCCTCCCCAAAGGTATGACAACCCTCCCCAAAGGTTTGACAACCCTCCCCAAAGGTTCCACAACCCTCCCCAAATGTTCGACAACCCTCCCCAAAGGTTCCACTACCCTCCCCAAAGGTTAGACAACCCTCCCAAAAGGTTCCACAACCCTCCCCGAAGGTTTGACAACCCTCCCCAAAAGTATGACAACCCTCCCCAAAGGTAAGACAACCCTCCCCAAAGGTTCCACAACCCTCCCCAAAGGTTCGACAACCCTCCCCAAAGGTAAGACAACCCTCCCCAAAGGTAAGACAACCCTCCCCAAAGGTATGACAACCCTCCCCAAAGGTAAGACAACCCTCCCCAAAGGTTCGACAACCCTCCCCAAAGGTAAGACAACCCTCCCCAAAGGTTCGACAACCCTCCCCAAAGGTTTGACAACCCTCCCCAAATGTATGAAAACCCTCCCCAAAGGTTTGACAACCCTCCCCAAAGGTTCCACAACCCTCCCCAAAGGTAAGACAACCCTCCCCAAAGGTTCCACAACCCCCCCAAAGGTTCCACAACCCTCCCCAAAGGTTCCACAACCCTACCCAAAGGTTCCGCAACCTTCCCCAAAGGTATGACAACCCTCCCCAAAGGTATGACAACCCTCCCCAAAGGTAAGACAACCATCCCCAAAGGTTTGACAACCCTCCCCAAAGGTTCCACAACCATCCCCAAATGTTCGACAACCCTCCCGAAAGGTTCGACAACCCTCCCCAAAGGTTAGACAACCCTCCCCAAAGGTTTGACAACCCTCCTCAAAGGTAAGACAACCCTCCCCAAAGGTAAGACAGCCCTCCCCAAAGGTTAGACAACAATCCCCAAAGGTTTGACAACCCTCCCCAAAGGTTCCACAACCCTCCCCAAAGGTTTGACAACCCTCCCCAAAGGTAAGACAACCCTCCCCAAAGGTTTGACAACCCTCCCTAAAGGTTAAACAACCCTCCCCAAAGGTATGACAACCCTCCCCAAAGGTATGACAACCCTCCCCAAAGGTTTGACAACCCTCCCCAAAGGTTCGACAACCCTCCCCAAAGGTTCGACAACCCTCCCCAAAGGTTCGACAACCCTCCCCAAAGGTTAGACAACCCTCCCCAAAGGTTCGACAACCCTCCCCAAAGGTTAGACAACCCTCCCCAAAGTTTCCACAACCCTCCCCAAAGGTTCCACAACCCTCCCCAAAGGTTCCACAACCTTCCCCAAAGGTTCCACAACCCTCCCCAAAGGTTCCACAACACTACCCAAAGGTTCCACAACCCTCCCCAAAGGTTCCGCAATCCTCCCCAAAGGTATGACAACCCTCCCCAAAGGTTTGACAACCCTCCCCAAAGGTTCCACAACCCTCCCCAAATGTTCGACAACCCTCCCCAAAGGTTCCACTACCCTCCCCAAAGGTTAGACAACCCTCCCCAAAGGTTTTACAACCCTCCCCAAAGGTAAGACAAACCTCCCCAAAGGTAAGACAGCCCTCCCCAAAGGTTAGACAACAATCCCCAAAGGTTTGACAACCTTCCCCAAAGGTTCCACAACCCTCCCCAAAGGTAAGACAACCCTCACCAAAGGTTTGACAACCCTCCCTAAAGGTTAGACAACCCTCCCCAAAGGTTCCACAACCCTCCCCAAAGGTATGACAAAACCTCCCCAAAGGTTTGACAACCCTCCCCAAAGGTTTGACAACCCTCCCCAAAGGTTCCACAACCCTCCCCGAAGGTTTGACAACCCTCCCCAAAAGTATGACAACCCTCCCCAAAGGTAAGACAACCCTCCCCAAAGGTTCCACAACCCTCCCCAAAGGTTCGACAACCCTCCCCAAAGGTTCCACAACCCTCCCCAAAGGTTCCACAACCTTCCCCAAAGGTTCCGACAACCCTCCCCAAAGGTTCCACAACCCTCCAAAAGGTTTGACAACCTTCCCCAAAGGTTCCACAACCCTCCCCAAAGGTAAGACAACCCTCCCAAAAGGTTTCACAACCCTCCCCAAAGGTTTGACAACCCTCCCCAAAGGTTCCACAACCCTCCCCAAAGGTTCCACAACCCTCCCCAAAGGTTCCACAACCCTCCCCAAAGGTTCCACAACCCTCCCTAAAGGTTCCACAACCCTCCCCAAAGGTTCCACATCCCTCCCCAAAGGTTTGACGACCCTCCCCAAAGGTAAGACAACCCTCCCCAAAGGTAAGACAACCCTCCCCAAAGGTTCCACAACCCTCCCCAAAGGTATGACAACCCTCCCCAAAGGTTCGACAACCCTCCCCAAAGGTATGACAATCCTCCCCAAAGGTTCCACAACCCTCCCCAAAGGTTCGACAACCCTCCCCAAAGGTTTGACAACCCTCCCCAAAGGTTCCACAACCCTCCCCAAAGGTTCCACAACCCTCCCCAAAGGTTCCACAACCCTCCCCAAAGGTATAACAACCCTCCCCAAAGGTTTGACAACCCTCCCCAAAGGTATGACAAACCTCCCCAAAGGTAAGACAACACTCCCCAAAGGTAAGACAACCCTCCCAAAGGTTCCAAAACCCTCCCCAAAGGTAAGACAACCCTCCCCAAAGGTCCCACAACCCGCCCCCCCCAAAGGTTCGACTACCCTCCCCAAAGGTATGACAACCCTCCCCAAAGGTTCGACAACCCTCCCCAAAGGTATGACAATCCTCCCCAAAGGTTCCACAACCCTCCCCAAAGGTTCGACAACCCTCCCCAAAGGTTTGACAACCCTCCCCAAAGGTTCCACAACCCTCCCCAAAGGTTCCACAACCCTCCCCAAAGGTTCCACAACCCTCCCCAAAGGTTCCACAACCCTCCCCAAAGGTTCCACAACCCTCCCCAAAGGTATAACAACCCTCCCCAAAGGTATGACAACCCTCCCCAAAGGTATGACAAACCTCCCCAAAGGTAAGACAACACTCCCCAAAGGTAAGACAACCCTCCCCAAAGGTTCCACAACCCTCCCCAAAGGTAAGACAACCCTCCCCAAAGGTCCCACAACCCGCCCCCCCCAAAGGTTCGACTACCCTCCCCAAAGGTTTGACAACCCTCCCCAAAGGTGACAACCCTCCCCAAAGGT
Organism: Salvelinus fontinalis; assembly: GCF_029448725.1. Lineage (NCBI taxonomy): Eukaryota > Metazoa > Chordata > Actinopteri > Salmoniformes > Salmonidae > Salvelinus > Salvelinus fontinalis. Next base: position 6,710,431 of record NC_074690.1, read on the forward strand.
TCGACAACCCTCCCCAAAGGTTCCACAACCCTCCCCAAAGGTTCCACAACCCTCCCCAAAGGTTCCGCAACCCTCCCCAAAGGTATGACAACCCTCTCCAAAGGTAAGACAACCCTCCCCAAAGGTTCCGCAACCCTCCCCAAAGGTAAGACAGCCCTCCCCAAAGGTTAGACAACAATCCCCAAAGGTTCCACAACCCTCCCCAAAGGTTTGAAAACCCTCCCCAAATGTAAAACAACCCTCCCCAAAGGTTTGACAACCCTCCCCAAATGTAAGACAACCCTCCCCAAAGGTATGACTACCCTCCCCAAAGGTATGACAACCCTCCCCAAAGGTTCGACAACCCTCCCCAAAGGTTCGACAACCCTCCCCAAAGGTTTGACAACCCTCCCCAAAGGTTCGACAACCCTCCCCAAAGGTTAGACTAACCTCCCCAAAGGTTCCACAACCCTCCCCAAAGGTTCGACAACCCTCCCCAAAGGTTCCACAACCCTCCCCAAAGGTTCGACAACCCTCCCCACAGGTTCCACAACCCTCCAAAAGGTTTGACAACCCTCCCCAAAGGTTCCACAACCCTCCCCAAAGGTTTGACAACCCTCCCCAAAGGTTTGACAACCCTCCCCAAAGGTTCCACAACCCTCCCCAAAGGTTAGACAACCCTCCCCAAAGGTTCTACAACCCTCCCCAAAGGTTTGACAACCCTTCCAAAAGGTTCGACAACCCTCCCCAAAGATTTGACAACCCTCCCCAAAGGTTTGACAACCCTCCCCAAAGGTATGACAACCCTCCCCAAAGGTTAGACAACCCACCCCAAAGGTAAGACAACCCTCCCCAAAGGTAAGACAACCCTCTCCAAAGGTTCGACAACCCTCCCCAAAGGTTCCACAACCCTCCCCAAAGGTTCCACAACCTTCCCCAAAGGTTCCACAACCCTCCCCAAAGGTTCCACAACACTACCCAAAGGTTCCACAACCCTCCCCAAAGGTTCCGCAACCCTCCCCAAAGGTATGACAACCCTCCCCAAAGGTTTGACAACCCTCCCCAAAGGTTCCACAACCCTCCCCAAATGTTCGACAACCCTCCCCAAAGGTTCCACTACCCTACCCAAAGGTTAGACAACCCTCCCAAAAGGTTCCACAACCCTCCCCGAAGGTTTGACAACCCTCCCCAAAAGTATGACAACCCTCCCCAAAGGTAAGACAACCCTCCCCAAAGGTTCCACAACCCTCCCCAAAGGTTCGACAACCCTCCCCAAAGGTAAGACAACCCTCCCCAAAGGTAAGACAACCCTCCCCAAAGGTATGACAACCCTCCCCAAAGGTAAGACAACCCTCCCCAAAGGTTCGACAACCCTCCCCAAAGGTAAGACAACCCTCCCCAAAGGTTCGACAACCCTCCCCAAAGGTTTGACAACCCTCCCCAAATGTATGAAAACCCTCCCCAAAGGTTTGACAACCCTCCCCAAAGGTTCCACAACCCTCCCCAAAGGTAAGACAACCCTCCCCAAAGGTTCCACAACCCCCCCAAAGGTTCCACAACCCTCCCCAAAGGTTCCACAACCCTACCCAAAGGTTCCGCAACCTTCCCCAAAGGTATGACAACCCTCCCCAAAGGTATGACAACCCTCCCCAAAGGTAAGACAACCATCCCCAAAGGTTTGACAACCCTCCCCAAAGGTTCCACAACCATCCCCAAATGTTCGACAACCCTCCCGAAAGGTTCGACAACCCTCCCCAAAGGTTAGACAACCCTCCCCAAAGGTTTGACAACCCTCCCCAAAGGTAAGACAACCCTCCCCAAAGGTAAGACAGCCCTCCCCAAAGGTTAGACAACAATCCCCAAAGGTTTGACAACCCTCCCCAAAGGTTCCACAACCCTCCCCAAAGGTTTGACAACCCTCCCCAAAGGTAAGACAACCCTCCCCAAAGGTTTGACAACCCTCCCTAAAGGTTAAACAACCCTCCCCAAAGGTATGACAACCCTCCCCAAAGGTATGACAACCCTCCCCAAAGGTTCGACAACCCTCCCCAAAGGTTCGACAACCCTCCCCAAAGGTTCGACAACCCTCCCCAAAGGTTCGACAACCCTCCCCAAAGGTTAGACAACCCTCCCCAAAGGTTCGACAACCCTCCCCAAAGGTTAGACAACCCTCCCCAAAGTTTCCACAACCCTCCCCAAAGGTTCCACAACCCTCCCCAAAGGTTCCACAACCTTCCCCAAAGGTTCCACAACCCTCCCCAAAGGTTCCACAACACTACCCAAAGGTTCCACAACCCTCCCCAAAGGTTCCGCAATCCTCCCCAAAGGTATGACAACCCTCCCCAAAGGTTTGACAACCCTCCCCAAAGGTTCCACAACCCTCCCCAAATGTTCGACAACCCTCCCCAAAGGTTCCACTACCCTCCCCAAAGGTTAGACAACCCTCCCCAAAGGTTTTACAACCCTCCCCAAAGGTAAGACAAACCTCCCCAAAGGTAAGACAGCCCTCCCCAAAGGTTAGACAACAATCCCCAAAGGTTTGACAACCTTCCCCAAAGGTTCCACAACCCTCCCCAAAGGTAAGACAACCCTCACCAAAGGTTTGACAACCCTCCCTAAAGGTTAGACAACCCTCCCCAAAGGTTCCACAACCCTCCCCAAAGGTATGACAAAACCTCCCCAAAGGTTTGACAACCCTCCCCAAAGGTTTGACAACCCTCCCCAAAGGTTTGACAACCCTCCCCAAAGGTTCCACAACCCTCCCCAAAGGTTCCACAACCCTCCCCGAAGGTTTGACAACCCTCCCCAAAAGTATGACAACCCTCCCCAAAGGTAAGACAACCCTCCCCAAAGGTTCCACAACCCTCCCCAAAGGTTCGACAACCCTCCCCAAAGGCAAGACAACCCTCCCCAAAGGTAAGACAACCCTCCCCAAAGGTATGACAACCCTCCCCAAAGGTAAGACAACCCTCCCCAAAGGTTCGACAACCCTCCCCAAAGGTAAGACAACCCTCCCCAAAGGTTCGACAACCCTCCCCAAAGGTTTGACAACCCTCCCCAAATGTATGAAAACCCTCCCCAAAGGTTTGACAACCCTCCCCAAAGGTTCCACAACCCTCCCCAAAGGTAAGACAACCCTCCCCAAAGGTTCCACAACCCCCCCAAAGGTTCCACAACCCTCCCCAAAGGTTCCACAACCCTACCCAAAGGTTCCGCAACCCTCCCCAAAGGTATGACAACCCTCCCCAAAGGTATGACAACCCTCCCCAAAGGTAAGACAACCATCCCCAAAGGTTTGACAACCCTCCCCAAAGGTTCCACAACCATCCCCAAATGTTCGACAACCCTCCCGAAAGGTTCGACAACCCTCCCCAAAGGTTAGACAACCCTCCCCAAAGGTTTGACAACCCTCCCCAAAGGTAAGACAACCCTCCCCAGAGGTATGACAGCCCTCCCCAAAGGTTAGACAACAATCCCCAAAGGTTTGACAACCCTCCCCAAAGGTTCCACAACCCTCCCCAAAGGTTTGACAACCCTCCCCAAAGGTAAGACAACCCTCCCCAAAGGTTTGACAACCCTCCCTAAAGGTTAAACAACCCTCCCCAAAGGTATGACAACCCTCCCCAAAGGTTTGACAACCCTCCCCAAAGGTTCGACAACCCTCCCCAAAGGTTCGACAACCCTCCCCAAAGGTTCGACAACCCTCCCCAAAGGTTAGACAACCCTCCCCAAAGGTTCGACAACCCTCCCCAAAGGTTAGACAACCCTCCCCAAAGGTTTGACAACCGTCCCCAAAGGTTCCACAACCCTCCCCAAAGGTTCGACAACCCTCCCCAAAGGTTCCACAACCCTCCCCAAAGGTTCCACAACCTTCCCCAAAGGTTCCGACAACCCTCCCCAAAGGTTCCACAACCCTCCAAAAGGTTTGACAACCTTCCCCAAAGGTTCCACAACCCTCCCCAAAGGTAAGACAACCCTCCCAAAAGGTTTCACAACCCTCCCCAAAGGTTTGACAACCCTCCCCAAAGGTTCCACAACCCTCCCCAAAGGTTCCACAACCCTCCCCAAAGGTTCCACAACCCTCCCCAAAGGTTCCACAACCCTCCCCAAAGGTTCCACATCCCTCCCCAAAGGTAAGACAACCCTCCCCAAAGGTAAGACAACCCTCCCCAAAGGTAAGACAACCCTCCCCAAAGGTTCCACAACCCTCCCCAAAGGTATGACAACCCTCCCCAAAGGTTCGACAACCCTCCCCAAAGGTATGACAATCCTCCCCAAAGGTTCCACAACCCTCCCCAAAGGTTCGACAACCCTCCCCAAAGGTTTGACAACCCTCCCCAAAGGTTCCACAACCCTCCCCAAAGGTTCCACAACCCTCCCCAAAGGTTCCACAACCCTCCCGAAAGGTATAACAACCCTCCCCAAAGGTTTGACAACCCTCCCCAAAGGTATGACAACCCTCCCCAAAGGTTCGACAACCCTCCCCAAAGGTAAGACAACCCTCCCCAAAGGTTCGACAACCCTCCCCAAAGGTTCGACAACCCTCCCCAAAGGTTCGACAACCCTCCCCAAAGGTTCGACAACCCTCCCCAAAGGTTTGACAACCCTCCCCAAATGTATGAAAACCCTCCCCAAAGGTTTGACAACCCTCCCCAAAGGTTCCACAACCCTCCCCAAAGGTAAGACAACCCTCCCCAAAGGTTCCACAACCCCCCCAAAGGTTCCACAACCCTCCCCAAAGGTTCCACAACCCTACCCAAAGGTTCCGCAACCCTCCCCAAAGGTATGACAACCCTCCCCAAAGGTATGACAACCCTCCCCAAAGGTAAGACAACCATCCCCAAAGGTTTGACAACCCTCCCCAAAGGTTCCACAACCATCCCCAAATGTTCGACAACCCTCCCGAAAGGTTCGACAACCCTCCCCAAAGGTTAGACAACCCTCCCCAAAGGTTTGACAACCCTCCCCAAAGGTAAGACAACCCTCCCCAGAGGTATGACAGCCCTCCCCAAAGGTTAGACAACAATCCCCAAAGGTTTGACAACCCTCCCCAAAGGTTCCACAACCCTCCCCAAAGGTTTGACAACCCTCCCCAAAGGTAAGACAACCCTCCCCAAAGGTTTGACAACCCTCCCTAAAGGTTAAACAACCCTCCCCAAAGGTATGACAACCCTCCCCAAAGGTTTGACAACCCTCCCCAAAGGTTCGACAACCCTCCCCAAAGGTTCGACAACCCTCCCCAAAGGTTCGACAACCCTCCCCAAAGGTTAGACAACCCTCCCCAAAGGTTAGACAACCCTCCCCAAAGGTTCGACAACCCTCCCCAAAGGTTAGACAACCCTCCCCAAAGGTTTGACAACCGTCCCCAAAGGTTCCACAACCCTCCCCAAAGGTTCGACAACCCTCCCCAAAGGTTCCACAACCCTCCCCAAAGGTTCCACAACCTTCCCCAAAGGTTCCGACAACCCTCCCCAAAGGTTCCACAACCCTCCAAAAGGTTTGACAACCTTCCCCAAAGGTTCCACAACCCTCCCCAAAGGTAAGACAACCCTCCCAAAAGGTTTCACAACCCTCCCCAAAGGTTTGACAACCCTCCCCAAAGGTTCCACAACCCTCCCCAAAGGTTCCACAACCCTCCCCAAAGGTTCCACAACCCTCCCCAAAGGTTCCACATCCCTCCCCAAAGGTTTGACGACCCTCCCCAAAGGTAAGACAACCCTCCCCAAAGGTAAGACAACCCTCCCCAAAGGTTCCACAACCCTCCCCAAAGGTATGACAACCCTCCCCAAAGGTTCGACAACCCTCCCCAAAGGTATGACAATCCTCCCCAAAGGTTCGACAACCCTCCCCAAAGGTTTGACAACCCTCCCCAAAGGTTTGACAACCCTCCCCAAAGGTTCCACAACCCTCCCCAAAGGTTCCACAACCCTCCCCAAAGGTTCCACAACCCTCCCCAAAGGTATAACAACCCTCCCCAAAGGTTTGACAACCCTCCCCAAAGGTATGACAAACCTCCCCAAAGGTAAGACAACACTCCCCAAAGGTAAGACAACCCTCCCAAAGGTTCCACAACCCTCCCCAAAGGTAAGACAACCCTCCCCAAAGGTCCCACAACCCGCCCCCCCCAAAGGTTCGACTACCCTCCCCAAAGGTATGACAACCCTCCCCAAAGGTTCGACAACCCTCCCCAAAGGTATGACAATCCTCCCCAAAGGTTCCACAACCCTCCCCAAAGGTTCGACAACCCTCCCCAAAGGTTTGACAACCCTTCCCAAAGGTTCCACAACCCTCCCCAAAGGTTCCACAACCCTCCCCAAAGGTTCCACAACCCTCCCCAAAGGTATAACAACCCTCCCCAAAGGTATGACAACCCTCCCCAAAGGTATGACAAACCTCCCCAAAGGTAAGACAACACTCCCCAAAGGTAAGACAACCCTCCCCAAAGGTTCCACAACCCTCCCCAAAGGTAAGACAACCCTCCCCAAAGGTCCCACAACCCGCCCCCCCCAAAGGTTCGACTACCCTCCCCAAAGGTTTGACAACCCTCCCCAAAGGTGACAACCCTCCCCAAAGGTTCGACAACCCTCCCCAAAGGTTCCACAACCCTCCCCAAAGGTTCCACAACCCTACCCAAAGGTTCCACAACCCTCCCCAAAGGTTCCGCAACCCTCCCCAAAGGTATGACAACCCTCTCCAAAGGTAAGACAACCCTCCCCAAAGGTTCCGCAACCCTCCCCAAAGGTAAGACAGCCCTCCCCAAAGGTTAGACAACAATCCCCAAAGGTTCCACAACCCTCCCCAAAGGTTTGAAAACCCTCCCCAAATGTAAGACAACCCTCCCCAAATGTAAGACAACCCTCCCCAAAGGTATGACTACCCTCCCCAAAGGTATGACAACCCTCCCCAAAGGTTCGACAACCCTCCCCAAAGGTTCGACAACCCTCCCCAAAGGTTCGACAACCCTCCCCAAAGGTTTGACAACCCTCCCCAAAGGTTCGACAACCCTCCCCAAAGGTTAGACTAACCTCCCCAAAGGTTCCACAACCCTCCCCAAAGGTTCGACAACCCTCCCCAAAGGTTCCACAACCCTCCCCAAAGGTTCGACAACCCTCCCCACAGGTTCCACAACCCTCCAAAAGGTTTGACAACCCTCCCCAAAGGTTCCACAACCCTCCCCAAAGGTTTGACAACCCTCCCCAAAGGTTTGACAACCCTCCCCAAAGGTTCCACAACCCTCCCCAAAGGTTAGACAACCCTCCCCAAAGGTTCTACAACCCTCCCCAAAGGTTTGACAACCCTTCCAAAAGGTTCGACAACCCTCCCCAAAGATTTGACAACCCTCCCCAAAGGTATGACAACCCTCCCCAAAGGTTAGACAACCCACCCCAAAGGTAAGACAACCCTCCCCAAAGGTAAGACAACCCTCTCCAAAGGTTCGACAACCCTCCCCAAAGGTTCCACAACCCTCCCCAAAGGTTCCACAACCTTCCCCAAAGGTTCCACAACCCTCCCCAAAGGTTCCACAACACTACCCAAAGGTTCCACAACCCTCCCCAAAGGTTCCGCAATCCTCCCCAAAGGTATGACAACCTTCCCCAAAGGTTTGACAACCCTCCCCAAAGGTTCCACAACCCTCCCCAAATGTTCGACAACCCTCCCCAAAGGTTCCACTACCCTCCCCAAAGGTTAGACAACCCTCCCAAAAGGTTTTACAACCCTCCCCAAAGGTAAGACAACCCTCCCCAAAGGTAAGACAGCCCTCCCCAAAGGTTAGCCTGTCTAGGATCAGCGTGGCGCTAGCGGCACACCCCCCCCCCCCCCCCCACTGAAAAACCAGTGCCGCGAAATTCAAAAAAAATATTTTTTTTAAATATTTAACTTTCACACATTAAAGTCCAATACAGCTAATGAAAGACACAGATCTTATGAATCCAGTCAACATTTCCGATTTTTAAAATGTTTTACAGGGAAGACACAATATGTAAAGATGTACATCTATTACCTAAAAACACATTAGCATAATCCACCATCTTTTATTTGTCCACCAACACCAGTAGCCATCACCAATTCGGCTAAACTAAGATATTTATAGCCCCTAACCAACAAAAAAACTCATTAGATGACAGTCTGATAACATATTTATGGTATGGGATAGGTTTTGTTAGAAAAAAGTGCATATTTCAGGTATATGGCATAGTTTACAATTGCACCCACCATCACAAATGGACTAGAATAATTACAATGAGCAACGTGTTTACCTAACTACTAATCATCAAACATTTCGTAAAAATACACAGCATACACGAATCGAAAGACACAGATCCTGTGAATACAGACAATATTTCAGATTTTCTAAGTGTCTTACAGCGAAAACACAATAAATCGTTATATTAGCTTAGCACATAGCAATTAGCAGCCCAGCATTGATTCTAGCCAAAGTGAGCGATAAAAGTCAACATCGCCAAAAGATATTAATTTTTTCACTAACCTTCTCAGAATTCTTCCGATGACACTCCTGTAACATCACATTACAACATGCATATACAGTTTGATCGAAAATGTTTATATTTAGCCACCAAAATCATGGTTAGACAATGTGAAATGTAGACAAGCTGGTAAAGAAAACGTCCTTGCGCCACTTAGACAGTGATCTACTCTTATACATAAATACTCATAAACGTGACTAAAAAATATAGGGTGGACAGGGATTGATAGACAATTTAATTCTTAATACAATTGCGTTATTACATTTTTTAATTTATCCTTACTTTTCAATACAGTTTGCGCCAAGCGAAGCTACGTCAAAAAACATGGCGTCCTAAGCCACTAAAATGTTTCGACAGAAACACGATTTATCATAATAAAAATGTCCTACCTTGAGCTGTTCTTCCATCAGTATCTTGGGCAAAGGATCCTTTCTTGGGAGAAATCGTCTTTTGGTGGAAAGCTGTCCTCTTGCCATGTGGAAATGTCAACTACGTTCGGGATGAACTGAAAAGCGTTCCCAACTTTTCACATCGTTGCAAAAATAAATGTCCCAAAATCGCACTAAACGGATATAAATTGCTATAAAACGCTTTAAATTAACTACTTTGTGATGTTTGTAACTCCTATAACGAGTGAAAAGATGACCGGAGAAATATAACAGGCTAAACTAACGCTTGGAAAAGGAGAGGGTCGGTGTCTTCCACGCGCGTTACGCAGCAAGAAAAGACTTGCTAGCTAAAGGTTTTTTTCATTTGTAGGGCCTGTGAACGAGCAATCGAGCCCGTTGGAATCGTCATCACGTAAAGGCATCCAGGGGAAGACGTAAGAAGTGTCCGTATAGTCATAGCAACGACAGTGCCCGTTTAAATGACTTCAGAAAAGTGGCCAACGTTTCTCAAATCTGACTCCATGTCAGGGAAATTGCTGTAGAATGGGCTCTGTTCCACTTAGAGACAAAATTTCAACTCCTATTGAAACTATAGACTGTTTTCTATCCAATAATAATAATAATATGCATATTGTACGATCAAGGATTTTGTGGGAAGCCGTTTAAAAAATTAGCCACATTAGCATAAATAGTCTAAACAGCGCCCCCATCCCCAACAGGTTTAAACAACAATCCCCAAAGGTTTGACAACCCTCCCCAAAGGTTCCACAACCCTCCCCAAAGCTTTGACAACCCTCCCCAAAGGTAAGACAACCCTCACCAAAGGTTTGACAACCCTCCCTAAAGGTTAGACAACCCTCCCCAAAGGTTCCACAACCCTCCCCAAAGGTATGACAAAACCTCCCCAAAGGTTTGACAACCCTCCCCAAAGGTTTGACAACCCTCCCCAAAGGTTCGACAACCCCCCCCCCAAAGGTTCCACAACCCTCCCCAAAGGTTCCACAACCCTCCCCGAAGGTAAGACAACCCTCCCCAAAAGTATGACAACCCTCCCCAAAGGTAAGACAACCCTCCCCAAAGGTTCCACAACCCTCCCCAAAGGTTCGACAACCCTCCCCAAAGGTAAGACAACCCTCCCCAAAGGTATGACAACCCTCCCCAAAGGTAAGACAACCCTCCCCAAAGGTTCGACAACCCTCCCCAAAGGTAAGACAACCCTCCCCAAAGGTATGACAACCCTCCCCAAATGTATGAAAACCCTCTCCAAAGGTTTGACAACCCTCCCCAAAGGTTCCACAACCCTTCCCAAAGGTAAGACAACCCTCCCCAAAGGTTCCACAACCCCCCCAAAGGTTCCACAACCCTCCCCAAAGGTTCCACAACCCTACCCAAAGGTTCCGCAACCCTCCCCAAAGGTTCCGCAACCCTCCCCAAAGGTATGACAACCCTCCCCAAAGGTAAGACAACCCTCCCCAAAGGTTTGACAACCCTCCCCAAAGGTTCCACAACCCTCCCCAAATGTTCGACAACCCTCCCGAAAGGTTCGACAACCCTCCCCAAAGGTTAGACAACCCTCCCCAAAGGTTTGACAACCCTCCCCAAATGTAAGACAACCCTCCCCAAAGGTAAGACAGCCCTCCCCAAAGGTTAGACAACAATCCCCAAAGGTTTGACAACCCTCCCCAAAGGTTCCACAACCCTCCCCAAAGGTTTGACAACCCTCCCCAAAGGTAAGACAACCCTCCCCAAAGGTAAGACAACCCTCCCTAAAGGTTAAACAACCCTCCCCAAAGGTATGACAACCCTCCCCAAAGGTATGACAACCCTCCCCAAAGGTTTGACAACCCTCCCCAAAGGTTCGACAACCCTCCCCAAAGGTTCGACAACCCTCTCCAAAGGTTAGACAACCCTCCCGAAAGGTTTGACAACCCTCCCCAAAGGTTCGACAACCCTCCCCAAAGGTTCCACAACCCTCCCCAAAGGTTCGACAACCCTCCCCAAAGGTTCCACAACCCTCCCCAAAGGTTCCACAACCTTCCCCAAAGGTTCCGACAACCCTCCCCAAAGGTTCCACAACCCTCCAAAAGGTTTGACAACCTTCCCCAAAGGTTCCACAACCCTCCCCAAAGGTAAGACAACCCTCCCAAAAGGTTTCACAACCCTCCCCAAAGGTTTGACAACCCTCCCCAAAGGTTCCACAACCCTCCCCAAAGGTTCCACAACCCTCCCCAAAGGTTCAACAACCCTCCCCAAAGGTTCCACAACCCTCCCCAAAGGTTCCACATCCCTCCCCAAAGGTAAGACAACCCTCCCCAAAGGTAAGACAACCCTCCCCAAAGGTTCCACAACCCTCCCCAAAGGTTTGACAACCCTCCCCAAATGTAAGACAACCCTCCCCAAAGGTAAGACAGCCCTCCCCAAAGGTTAGACAACAATCCCCAAAGGTTTGACAACCCTCCCCAAAGGTTCGACAACCCTCCCCAAAGGTAAGACAACCCTCCCCAAAGGTATGACAACCCTCCCCAAATGTATGAAAACCCTCCCCAAAGGGTAGACAACCCTCCCCAAAGGTTCCACAACCCTTCCCAAAGGTAAGACAACCCTCCCCAAAGGTTCCACAACCCCCCCAAAGGTTCCACAACCCTCCCCAAAGGTTCCACAACCCTACCCAAAGGTTCCGCAACCCTCCCCAAAGGTTCCGCAACCCTCCCCAAAGGTATGACAACCCTCCCCAAAGGTAAGACAACCCTCCCCAAAGGTTTGACAACCCTCCCCAAAGGTTCCACAACCCTCCCCAAATGTTCGACAACCCTCCCGAAAGGTTCGACAACCCTCCCCAAAGGTTAGACAACCCTCCCCAAAGGTTTGACAACCCTCCCCAAATGTAAGACAACCCTCCTCAAAGGTAAGACAGCCCTCCCCAAAGGTTAGACAACAATCCCCAAAGGTTTGACAACCCTCCCCAAAGGTTCCACAACCCTCCCCAAAGGTTTGACAACCCTCCCCAAAGGTAAGACAACCCTCCCCAAAGGTAAGACAACCCTCCCTAAAGGTTAAACAACCCTCCCCAAAGGTATGACAACCCTCCCCAAAGGTATGACAACCCTCCCCAAAGGTTTGACAACCCTCCCCAAAGGTTCGACAACCCTCCCCAAAGGTTCGACAACCCTCTCCAAAGGTTAGACAACCCTCCCGAAAGGTTTGACAACCCTCCCCAAAGGTTCGACAACCCTCCCCAAAGGTTCCACAACCCTCCCCAAAGGTTCGACAACCCTCCCCAAAGGTTCCACAACCCTCCCCAAAGGTTCCACAACCTTCCCCAAAGGTTCCGACAACCCTCCCCAAAGGTTCCACAACCCTCCAAAAGGTTTGACAACCTTCCCCAAAGGTTCCACAACCCTCCCCAAAGGTAAGACAACCCTCCCAAAAGGTTTCACAACCCTCCCCAAAGGTTTGACAACCCTCCCCAAAGGTTCCACAACCCTCCCCAAAGGTTCCACAACCCTCCCCAAAGGTTCAACAACCCTCCCCAAAGGTTCCACAACCCTCCCCAAAGGTTCCACATCCCTCCCCAAAGGTAAGACAACCCTCCCCAAAGGTAAGACAACCCTCCCCAAAGGTTCCACAACCCTCCCCAAAGGTATGACAACCCTCCCCAAAGGTTCGACAACCCTCCCCAAAGGTATGACAATCCTCCCCAAAGGTTCCACAACCCTCCCCAAAGGTTCGACAACCCTCCCCAAAGGTTTGACAACCCTCCCCAAAGGTTCCACAACCCTCCCCAAAGGTTCCACAACCCTCCCCAAAGGTTCCACAACCCTCCCCAAAGGTATAACAACCCTCCCCAAAGGTTTGACAACCCTCCCCAAAGGTATGACAAACCTCCCCAAAGGTAAGACAACACTCCCCAAAGGTAAGACAACCCTCCCCAAAGGTTCCACAACCCTCCCCAAAGGTAAGACAACCCTTCCCAAAGGTCCCACAACCCGCCCCCCCCAAAGGTTCGACTACCCTCCCCAAAGGTATGACAACCCTCCCCAAAGGTTTGACAACCCTCCCCAAAGGTGACAACCCTCCCCAAAGGTTCGACAACCCTCCCCAAAGGTTCCACAACCCTCCCCAAAGGTTCCACAACCCTACCCAAAGGTTCCACAACCCTCCCCAAAGGTTCCGCAACCCTCCCCAAAGGTATGACAACCCTCTCCAAAGGTAAGACAACCCTCCCCAAAGGTTAGACAACCCTCCCCAAAGGTTTGACAACCCTTCCCAAAGGTAAGACAACCCTCCCCAAAGGTAAGACAGCCCTCCCCAAAGGTTAGACAACAATCCCCAAAGGTTTGACAACCCTCCCCAAAGGTTCCAGAACCCTCCCCAAAGGTCTGACAACCCTCCCCAAATGTAAGACAACCCTCCCCAAAGGTATGACTACCCTCCCCAAAGGTATGACAACCCTCCCCAAAGGTTCGACAACCCTCCCCAAAGGTTCGACAACCCTCCCCAAAGGTTCGACAACCCTCCCCAAAGGTTCGACAACCCTCCCCAAAGGTTAGACTAACCTCCCCAAAGGTTCCACAACCCTCCCCAAAGGTTCGACAACCCTCCCCAAAGGTTCCACAACCCTCCCCAAAGGTATGACAATCCTCCCCAAAGGTTCCACAACCCTCCCCAAAAATGTTCGACAACCCTCCCCAAATGTTTGACAACCCTCCCCAAAGGTTCCAAAACCAGCCCCAAAAGTTGCACAACCCTCCCCAAAGGTAAGACAACCCTCCCCAAAGGTATGACAACCCTCCCCAAAGGTTTGACAACCCTCCCCAAAGGTGACAACCCTCCCCAAAGGTTCGAAAACCCTCCCCAAAGGTACCACAACCCTCCCCAAAGGTTCCACAAACCTCCCCAAAGGTAAGACAACCCTCCCCAAAGGTAAGACAAACCTCCCCAAAGGTTCCACAACCCCCCCTCCCCCAAAGGTTCCACAACCCTCCCCAACGGTATGACAACCCTCCCAAAAGGTATGACAACCCTCCAAAAGGTTAGACAACCCTCCCCAAAGGTTCCACAACCCTCCCCAAAGGTTCGACAACCCTCCCCAAAGGTTCCACAACCCTCCAAAAGGTTTGACAACCCTCCCCAAAGGTTCCACAACCCTCCCCAAAGGTATGACAACCCTCCCCAAAGGTAAGACAACCCTCCCCAAAGGTTTGACAACCCTCCCCAAAGGTTTGACAACAATACCCAAAGGTAAGACAACCCTCCCCAAAGGTTCCACAACCCTCCCCAAAGGTAAGACAACCCTCCCCAAAGGTTCCACAACCCCCCCCGCAAAGGTTCCACAACCCTAACCAAAGGTATGACAACCCTCCCCAAAGGTTTGACAACCCTCCCCAAAGGTGACAACCCTCCCCAAAGGTTCGACAACCCTCCCCAAAGGATACAAAACCGTCCCCAAAGGGTCCACAACCGTCCATAAAGGTTCCACAACCCTCCCCAAAGGTGTGACAACCGTCCCCAAAGGTTCCACAACCCCCCCCAAAGGTTCCACAACCGTCCCAAATGTTCCATAACCCCCCCCCCCCCAAAGGTTACACAACCCTCCCCAAAGGTTCCACAACCCCCCCCAAAGGTTCCACAACCCTCCCCAAAGGTTACACAACCGTCCCCAAATGTTCCACAATCCCCCCCCCAAAGGTTCCACAACCCTCCCCAAAGATTCCACAACCCTCCCCAAAGGTTTGACAACCCTCCCCAAAGGTTCCACAACCCTCCCCAAAGGTTCCACAACCCTCCCCAAAGGTTTGACAACCCTCCCAAATGGTTCGACAACCCTCCCCAAAGGTTCCACAACCCTCCAGAAAGGTTCGACAACCCTCCCCAAAGTGTCCACAACCCTCCACGAAGGTTCGACAACCCTCCCCAAAGGTTCCACAACCCTCCACAAAGGTTCGACAACCCTCTCCAAAGGTTCCACAACCCTCCACAGAGGTTTGACAACCCTCCCCAAAGGTTTGACAACCCTCCCCAAAGGTTTGACAACCCTCCCCAAAGGTTTGACAACCCTCCCCAAAGGTTAGACAACCCTGCCCAAAGGTTCCACAACCCTCCCCAAAGGTTCCACAACCCTCTACAAAGGTTAGACAATCCTCCCCAAAGTTTCCACAACCCTCCCCAAAGGTAAGACAACCCTCCCCAAAGGTTCCGCAACCCTCCCCAAAGGTTCGACAACCCTCCCCAAAGGTTAGACAACCCTCCCCAAAGGTTTGACAACCCTCCCCAAAGGTAAGACAACCCTCCCCAAAGGTAAGACAGCCCTCCCCAAAGGTTAGACAACAATCTCCAAAGGTTTGACAACCCTCCCCAAAGGTTCCACAACCCTCCCCAAAGGTTTGACAACCCTCCCCAAAGGTAAGACAAACCCTCTCCAAAGGTTTGACAACCCTCCCCAAAGGTTAGACAACCCTCCCCAAAGGTTTGACAACCCTCCCCAAAGGTAAGACAACCCTCCCCAAAGGTAAGACAGCCCTCCCCAAAGGTTAGACAACGATCCCCAAAGGTTTGACAACCCTCCCCAAAGGTTCCACAACCCTCCCCAAAGGTTTGACAACCCTCCCCAAAGGTAAGAAAACCCTCTCCAAAGGTTTGACAACCCTCCCCAAAGGTATGACAACCCTCCCCAAAGGTATGACAACCCTCCCCAAAGGTTCGAAAACCCTCCCCAAAGGTTTGACAACCCTCCCCAAAGGTTAGACAAACCTCCCCAAAGGTTAGACAACCCTCCCCAAAGGTTTGACAACCCTCCCCAAAGGTTCGACAACCCTCCCCAAAGGTTCGACAACCCTCCCCAAAGGTTTGACAACCCTCCCCAAAGGTTAGACAACCCTCCCCAAAGGTTTGACAACCGTCCCCAAAGGTTCCACAACCCTCCCCAAAGGTTAGACAACAATCCCCAAAGGTTTGACAACCCTCCCCAAAGGTTCCACAACCCTCTCCAAAGGTTTGACAACCCTCCCCAAAGGTAAGACAACCCTCTCCAATGGTTTGACAACCCTCCCCAAAGGTTAGACAACCCTCCCCAAAGGTTTGACAACCCTCCCCAAAGGTAAGACAACACTCCCCAAAGGTAAGACAGCCCTCCCCAAAGGTTAGACAACAATCCCCAAAGGTTTGACAACCCTCCCCAAAGGTTCCACAACCCTCCCCAAAGGTTTGACAACCCTCCCCAAAGGTAAGACAACCCTCTCCAAAGGTTTGACAACCCCCCCCAAAGGTTAGACAACCCTCCCCAAAGGTATGACAACCCTCCCCAAAGGTTCGAAAACCCTCCCCAAAGGTTTGACAACCCTCCCCAAAGGTTAGACAACCCTCCCCAAAGGTTTGACAACCCTCCCCAAAGGTTCGACAACCCACCCCAAAGGTTTGACAACCCTCCCCAAAGGTTAGACAACCCTCCCCAAAGGTTTGACAACCGTCCCCAAAGGTTCCACAACCCTCCCCAAAGGTTAGACAACCTTCCCCAAAGGTTCCACAACCCTCCCCAAAGGTTCGACAACCCTCCCCAAAGGTTCCACAACCCTCCAAAAGGTTTGACAACCCTCCCCAAAGGTTCCACAACCCTCCCCAAAGGTATGACAATCCTCCCCAAAGGTTCCACAACCCTCCCCAAAGGTTTGACAACCCTCCCCAAAGGTATGACAGCCCTCCCCAAAGGTTTGACAACCCTCCCCAAAGGTTTGACAACCCTCCCCAAAGGTTTGACAACCCTCCCCAAAGGTATGACAACCCTCCCCAAAGGTTTGACAACCCTCCCCAAAGGTTCCACAACCCTCCCCAAAGGTTCGACAACCCTCCCCAAAGGTTCGACAACCCTCCCCAAAGGTTCGACAACCCTCCCCAAAGGTTCGACAACCCTCCCCAAAGGTTTGACAACCCTCCCCAAAGGTTCGACAACCCTCCCCAAAGGTTCGACAACCCTCCCCAAAGGTTTGACAACCCTCCCCAAAGGTTAGACAACCCTCCCCAAAGGTTTGACAACCGTCCCCAAAGGTTCCACAACCCTCCCCAAAGGTTAGAAAACCCTCCCCAAAGGTTCCACAACCCTCCCCAAAGGTTCGACAACCCTCCCCAAAGGTTCCACAACCCTCCAAAAGGTTTGACAACCCTCCCCAAAGGTTCCACAACCCTCCCCAAAGGTATGACAATCCTCCCCAAAGGTTCCACAACCCTCCCCAAAGGTTTGACAACCCTCCCCAAAGGTATGACAGCCCTCCCCAAAGGTTTGACAACCCTCCCCAAAGGTTTGACAACCCTCCCCAAAGGTTTGACAACCCTCCCCAAAGGTATGACAACCCTCCCCAAAGGTTTGACAACCCTCCCCAAAGGTTCCACAACCCTCCCCAAAGGTTCGACAACCCTCCCCAAAGGTTCGACAACCCTCCCCAAAGGTTCCACAACCCTCCCCAAAGGTTCGACAACCCTCCCCAAAGGTATGACAACCCTCCCCAAAGGTTTGACAACCCTCCCCAAAGGTTCGACAACCCTCCCCAAAGGTTCCACAACCCTCCCCAAAGGTTCGACAACCCTCCCCAAAGGTTCCACAACCCTCCCCAAAGTGCCACAACCCTCCCCAAAGGTTCCACAACCTTCCCCAAAGGTTCAACAACCCTCCCCAAAGGTTTGACAACCCTCCCCAAAGGTATGGCAACCCTCCCCAAAGGTTCGACAATCCTCTCTCCCCAAAGGTTTGACAACCCTCCCCAAAGGTATGACAACCCTCCCAAAATGTTCGACAATCCTCTCTCCCCAAAGGTTTGACAACACTCCCCAAAGGTTTCGACAACCCTCCCCAAAGGTTCGACAACCCTCCCCAAAGGTTCCACAACCCTCCCCAAAGGTTTGACAACCCTCCCCAAAGGTTTGACAACCCTCTCTCCCCAAAGGTTTGACAACCCTCCCCAAAGGTTCCACAACCCTCCCCAAAGGTTCCACAACCCTCCCCAAAGGTATGACAACCCTCCCCAAAGGTATGACAACCCTCCCCAAAGGTATGGCAACCCTCCCAAAGGTTCGACAACCCTCCCCAATGGTTTGACAACCCTCCCCAAAGGTTCCACAACCCTCCCCAAAGGTTCCACAACCCTCCCCAAAGGTTCCACAACCCTCCCCAAAGGTTCCACAACTCTCCCCAAAGGTTCCACATCCCTCCCCAAAGGTTTGAAGACCCTCCCCAAAGGTATGACAACCCTCCCCAAAGGTAAGACAACCCTCCCCAAAGGTTCCACAACCCTCCCCAAAGGTTCGACAACCCTCCCCAAAGGTTCCACAACCCTCCAAAAGGTTTGACAACCCTCCCCAAAGGTTCCAAAACCCTCCAAAAGGTTTGACAACCCTCCCCAAAGGTTCCACAACCCTCCCCAAAGGTATGACAATCCTACCCAAAGGTTCCACAACCCTCCCCAAAGGTTCCACAACCCTCCCCAAAGGTTTGACAACCCTCCCCAAAGGTATGACAGCCCTCCCCAAAGGTTTGACAACCCTCCCCAAAGGTTTGACAACCCTCCCCAAAGGTTTGACAACCCTCCCCAAAGGTATGACAACCCTCCCCAAAGGTTTGACAACCCTCCCCAAAGGTTCCACAACCCTCCCCAAAGGTTCGACAACCCTCCTCAAAGGTTTGACAACCCTCCCCAAAGGTTCGACAACCCTCCCCAAAGGTATGACAACCCTCCCCAAAGGTTTGACAACCCTCCCCAAAGGTTCGACAACCCTCCCCAAAGGTTCCACAACCCTCCCCAAGGTGCCACCACCCTCCCCAAAGGTTCCACAACCCTCCCCAAAGGTTTGACAACCCTCCCCAAAGGTATGACAACCCTCCCCAAAGGTTCGACAATCCTCTCTCCCCAAAGGTTTGACAACCCTCCCCAAAGGTATGACAACCCTCCCTAAAGGTTCGACAATCCTCTCTCCCCAAAGGTTTGACAACCCTCCCCAAAGGTTTCGACAACCCTCCCCAAAGGTTCGACAACCCTCCCCAAAGGTTCCACAACCCTCCCCAAAGGTTTGACAACCCTCCCCAAAGGTTTGACAACCCTCTCTCCCCAAAGGTTTGACAACCCTCCCCAAAGGTTCCACAACCCTCCCTAAAGGTTCCACAACCCTCCCCAAAGGTTCCACAACCCTCCCCAAAGGTTTGACAACCCTCCCCAAAGGTTAGACAACAATCCCCAAAGGATTGACAACCCTCCCCAAAGGTTCCACAACCCTCCCCAAAGGTTTGACAACCCTGCCCAAAGGTAAGACAACCCTCTCCAAAGGTTTGACAACCCCCCCAAAGGTATGAAAACCCTCCCCAAAGGTATGACAACCCTCCCCAAAGGTATGACAACCCTCCCCAAAGGTTTGACAACCCTCCCCAAAGGTTCGAAAACCCTCCCCAAAGGTTTGACAACCCTCCCCAAAGGTTAGACAACCCTCCCCAAAGGTTTGACAACCCTCCCCAAAGGTTCGACAACCCTCCCCAAAGGTTCGACAACCCTCCCCAAAGGTTTGACAACCCTCCCCAAAGGTTAGACAACCCTCCCCAAAGGTTTGACAACCGTCCCCAAAGGTTCCACAACCCTCCCCAAAGGTTAGACAACCCTCCCCAAAGGTTCCACAACCCTCCCCAAAGGTTCGACAACCCTCCCCAAAGGTTCCACAACCCTCCAAAAGGTTTGACAACCCTCCCCAAAGGTTCCACAACCCTCCCCAAAGGTATGACAATCCTCCCCAAAGGTTCCACAACCCTCCCCAAAGGTTTGACAACCCTCCCCAAAGGTATGACAGCCCTCCCCAAAGGTTTGACAACCCTCCCCAAAGGTTTGACAACCCTCCCCAAAGGTTTGACAACCCTCCCCAAAGGTATGACAACCCTCCCCAAAGGTTTGACAACCCTCCCCAAAGGTTCCACAACCCTCCCCAAAGGTTCGACAACCCTCCCCAAAGGTTCGACAACCCTCCCCAAAGGTTCCACAACCCTCCCAAAGGTTCGACAACCCTCCCCAAAGGTATGACAACCCTCCCCAAAGGTTTGACAACCCTCCCCAAAGGTTCGACAACCCTCCCCAAAGGTTCCACAACCCTCCCCAAAGGTTCGAGAACCCTCCCCAAAGGTTCCACAACCCTCCCCAAAGTGCCACAACCCTCCCCAAAGGTTCCACAACCTTCCCCAAAGGTTCAACAACCCTCCCCAAAGGTTTGACAACCCTCCCCAAAGGTATGACAACCCTCCCCAAAGGTTCGACAATCCTCTCTCCCCAAAGGTTTGACAACCCTCCCCAAAGGTATGACAACCCTCCCTAAATGTTCGACAATCCTCTCTCCCCAAAGGTTTGACAACACTCCCCAAAGGTTTCGACAACCCTCCCCAAAGGTTCGACAACCCTCCCCAAAGGTTCCACAACCCTCCCAAAAGGTTTGACAACCCTCCCCAAAGGTTAGACAACCCTCTCTCCCCAAAGGTTTGACAACCCTCCCCAAAGGTTCCACAACCCTCCCCAAAGGTTCCACAACCCTCCCCAAAGGTATGACAACCCTCCCCAAAGGTATGACAACCCTCCCCAAAGGTATGGCAACCCTCCCAAAGGTTCGACAACCCTCCCCAATGGTTTGACAACCCTCCCCAAAGGTTCCACAACCCTCCCCAAAGGTTCCACAACCCTCCCCAAAGGTTCCACAACCCTCCCCAAAGGTTCCACAACTCTCCCCAAAGGTTCCACATCCCTCCCCAAAGGTTTGACAACCCTCCCCAAAGGTTTGACAACCCTCCCCAAAGGTTTGACAACCCTCCCCAAAGGTATGACAACCCTCCCCAAAGGTTTGACAACCCTCCCCAAAGGTTCCACAACCCTCCCCAAAGGTTCGACAACCCTCCTCAAAGGTTTGACAACCCTCCCCAAAGGTTCGACAACCCTCCCCAAAGGTATGACAACCCTCCCCAAAGGTTTGACAACCCTCCCCAAAGGTTCGACAATCCTCTCTCCCCAAAGGTTTGACAACCCTCCCCAAAGGTATGACAACCCTCCCTAAAGGTTCGACAATCCTCTCTCCCCAAAGGTTTGACAACCCTCCCCAAAGGTTTCGACAACCCTCCCCAAAGGTTCGACAACCCTCCCCAAAGGTTCCACAACCCTCCCCAAAGGTTTGACAACCCTCCCCAAAGGTTTGACAACCCTCTCTCCCCAAAGGTTTGACAACCCTCTCTCCCCAAAGGTTTGAAAACCCTCCCCAAAGGTTCCACAACCCTCCCTAAAGGTTCCACAACCCTCCCCAAAGGTATGACAACCCTCCCCAAAGGTAAGACAACCCTCCCCAAAGGTATGGCAACCCTCCCAAAGGTTCGACAACCCTCCCCAAAGGTTTGACAACCCTCCCCAAAGGTTCCACAACCCTCCCCAAAGGTTCCACAACCCTCCCCAAAGGTTCCACAACCCTCCCCAAAGGTTCCACAACCCTCTCCAAAGGTTCCACATCCCTCCCCAAAGGTTTGACGACCCTCCCCAAAGGTATGACAACCCTCCCCAAAGGTAAGACAACCCTCCCCAAAGGTTCCACAACCCTCCCCAAAGGTATGACAACCCTCCCCAAAGGTTTGACAACCCTCCCCAAAGGTATGACAAACCTCCCCAAAGGTAAGACAACACTCCCCAAAGGTAAGACAACACTCCCCAAACGTAAGACAACCCTCCCCAAAGGTTCCACAACCCTCCCCAAAGGTTCCACAACCCTCCCCAAAGGTTCGACAACCCTCCCCAAAGGTATGACAAACCTCCCCAAAGGTAATACAACACTCCCCAAAGGTAAGACAACCCTCCCCAAAGGTTCCACAACCCTCCCCAAAGGTATGACAACCCTCCCCAAAGGTTTGACAACCCTCCCCAAAGGTGACAACCCTCCCCAAAGTTTCGACAACCCTCCCCAAAGGTTCCACAACCGTCCCCAAAGGTTCCACAACCCTCCCCAAAGGTTCCACAACCCTACCCAAAGGTTCCACAACCCTCCCCAAAGGTTCCGCAACCCTCCCCAAAGGTATGACAACCCTCCCCAAAGGTAAGACAACCCTCCCCAAAGGTTCCACAACCCTCCCCAAAGGTTTGACAACCCTTCCCAAAGGTAATACAACCCTCCCCAAAGGTAAGACAGCCCTCCCCAAAGGTTAGACAACAATCCCCAAAGGTTTGACAACCCTCCCCAAAGGTTCCACAACACTCCCCAAAGGTTCGACAACCCTCCCCAAAGGTTCCACAACCCTCCAAAAGGTTTGACAACCCTCCCCAAAGGTTCCACAACCCTCCCCAAAGGTATGACAATCCTCCCCAAAGGTTCCACAACCCTCCCCAAAGGTTTGACAACCCTCCCCAAAGGTATGACAGCCCTCCCCAAAGGTTTGACAACCCTCCCCAAAGGTTTGAAAACCCTCCCCAAAGGTTTGACAACCCCCCCAAAGGTTTGACAACCCTCCCCAAAGGTTAGACAACCCTCCCCAAAGGTTTGACAACCGTCCCCAAAGGTTCCACAACCCTCCCCAAAGGTTAGACAACCCTCCCCAAAGGTTCCACAACCCTCCCCAAAGGTTCGACAACCCTCCCCAAAGGTTCCACAACCCTCCAAAAGGTTTGACAACCCTCCCCAAAGGTTCCACAACCCTCCCCAAAGGTATGACAATCCTCCCCAAAGGTTCCACAACCCTCCCCAAAGGTTTGACAACCCTCCCCAAAGGTATGACAGCCCTCCCCAAAGGTTTGACAACCCTCCCCAAAGGTTTGACAACCCTCCCCAAAGGTTTGACAACCCTCCCCAAAGGTATGACAACCCTCCCCAAAGGTTTGACAACCCTCCCCAAAGGTTCCACAACCCTCCCCAAAGGTTCGACAACCCTCCCCAAAGGTTCGACAACCCTCCCCAAAGGTTCCACAACCCTCCCCAAAGGTTCGACAACCCTCCCCAAAGGTATGACAACCCTCCCAAAAGGTTTGACAACCCTCCCCAAAGGTTCGACAACCCTCCCCAAAGGTTCCACAACCCTCCCCAAAGGTTCGACAACCCTCCCCAAAGGTTCCACAACCCTCCCCAAAGTGCCACAACCCTCCCAAAGGTTCCACAACCTTCCCCAAAGGTTCAACAACCCTCCCCAAAGGTTTGACAACCCTCCCCAAAGGTATGACAACCCTCCCCAAAGGTTCGACAATCCTCTCTCCCCAAAGGTTTGACAACCCTCCGCAAAGGTATGACAACCCTCCCTAAATGTTCGACAATCCTCTCTCCCCAAAGGTTTGACAACACTCCCCAAAGGTTTCGACAACCCTCCCCAAAGGTTCGACAACCCTCCCCAAAGGTTCCACAACCCTCCCCAAAGGTTTGACAACCCTCCCCAAAGGTTAGACAACCCTCTCTCCCCAAAGGTTTGACAACCCTCCCCAAAGGTTCCACAACCCTCCCCAAAGGTTCCACAACCCTCCCCAAAGGTATGACAACCCTCCCCAAAGGTATGACAACCCTCCCCAAAGGTATGGCAACCCTCCCAAAGGTTCGACAACCCTCCCCAATGGTTTGACAACCCTCCCCAAAGGTTCCACAACCCTCCCCAAAGGTTCCACAACCCTCCCCAAAGGTTCCACAACCCTCCCCAAAGGTTCGACAACCCTCCCCAAAGGTTCCACAACCCTCCCCAAAGTGCCACAACCCTCCCAAAGGTTCCACAACCTTCCCCAAAGGTTCAACAACCCTCCCCAAAGGTTTGACAACCCTCCCCAAAGGTATGACAACCCTCCCCAAAGGTTCGACAATCCTCTCTCCCCAAAGGTTTGACAACCCTCCCCAAAGGTATGACAACCCTCCCTAAATGTTCGACAATCCTCTCTCCCCAAAGGTTTGACAACACTCCCCAAAGGTTTCGACAACCCTCCCCAAAGGTTCGACAACCCTCCCCAAAGGTTCCACAACCCTCCCCAAAGGTTTGACAACCCTCCCCAAAGGTTAGACAACCCTCTCTCCCCAAAGGTTTGACAACCCTCCCCAAAGGTTCCACAACCCTCCCCAAAGGTTCCACAACCCTCCCCAAAGGTATGACAACCCTCCCCAAAGGTATGACAACCCTCCCCAAAGGTATGGCAACCCTCCCAAAGGTTCGACAACCCTCCCCAATGGTTTGACAACCCTCCCCAAAGGTTCCACAACCCTCCCCAAAGGTTCCACAACCCTCCCCAAAGGTTCCACAACCCTCCCCAAAGGTTCCACAACTCTCCCCAAAGGTTCCACATCCCTCCCCAAAGGTTTGACGACCCTCCCCAAAGGTATGACAACCCTCCCCAAAGGTAAGACAACCCTCCCCAAAGGTTCCACAACCCTCCCCAAAGGTTCGACAACCCTCCCCAAAGGTTCCACAACCCTCCAAAAGGTTTGACAACCCTCCCCAAAGGTTCCACAACCCTCCCCAAAGGTATGACAATCCTCCCCAAAGGTTCCACAACCCTCCCCAAAGGTTCCACAACCCTCCCCAAAGGTTTGACAACCCTCCCCAAAGGTATGACAGCCCTCCCCAAAGGTTTGACAACCCTCCCCAAAGGTTTGACAACCCTCCCCAAAGGTTTGACAACCCTCCCCAAAGGTATGACAACCCTCCCCAAAGGTTTGACAACCCTCCCCAAAGGTTCCACAACCCTCCCCAAAGGTTCGACAACCCTCCTCAAAGGTTTGACAACCCTCCCCAAAGGTTCGACAACCCTCCCCAAAGGTATGACAACCCTCCCCAAAGGTTTGACAACCCTCCCCAAAGGTTCGACAACCCTCCCCAAAGGTTCCACAACCCTCCCCAAAGTGCCACCACCCTCCCCAAAGGTTCCACAACCTTCCCCAAAGGTTCCACAACCCTCCCCAAAGGTTTGACAACCCTCCCCAAAGGTATGACAACCCTCCCCAAAGGTTCGACAATCCTCTCTCCCCAAAGGTTTGACAACCCTCCCCAAAGGTATGACAACCCTCCCTAAAGGTTCGACAATCCTCTCTCCCCAAAGGTTTGACAACCCTCCCCAAAGGTTTCGACAACCCTCCCCAAAGGTTCGACAACCCTCCCCAAAGGTTCCACAACCCTCCCCAAAGGTTTGACAACCCTCCCCAAAGGTTTGACAACCCTCTCTCCCCAAAGGTTTGAAAACCCTCCCCAAAGGTTCCACAACCCTCCCTAAAGGTTCCACAACCCTCCCCAAAGGTATGACAACCCTCCCCAAAGGTAAGACAACCCTCCCCAAAGGTATGACAACCCTCCCCAAAGGTTCGACAACCCTCCCCAAAGGTTTGACAACCCTCCCCAAAGGTTCCACAACCCTCCCCAAAGGTTCCACAACCCTCCCCAAAGGTTCCACAACCCTCCCCAAAGGTTCCACAACCCTCCCCAAAGGTTCCACATCCCTCCCCAAAGGTTTGACGACCCTCCCCAAAGGTATGACAACCCTCCCCAAAGGTAAGACAACCCTCCCGAAAGGTTCCACAACCCTCCCCAAAGGTTCCACAACCCTCCCCAAAGGTATGACAACCCTCCCCAAAGGTTTGACAACCCTCCCCAAAGGTTTGACAAACCTCCCCAAAGGTAAGACAACACTCCCCAAAGATAAGACAACCCTCCCCAAAGGTTCCACAACCCTCCCCAAAGGTTCCACAACCCTCCCCAAAGGTTCCACAACCCTCCCCAAAGGTTCCACAACCCTCCCCAAAGGTTCCACAACCCTCCCCAAAGGTATGACAAACCTCCCCAAAGGTAATACAACACTCCCCAAAGGTAAGACAACCCTCCCCAAAGGTTCCACAACCCTCCCCAAAGGTATGACAACCCTCCCCAAAGGTTTGACAACCCTCCCCAAAGGTGACAACCCTCCCCAAAGGTTCGACAACCCTCCCCAAAGGTTCCACAACCGTCCCCAAAGGTTCCACAACCCTCCCCAAAGGTTCCACAACCCTCCCCAAAGGTATGACAACCCTCCCCAAAGGTAAGACAACCCTCCCCAAAGGTATGACAACCCTCCCCAAAGGTTCGACAACCCTCCCCAAAGGTTTGACAACCCTCCCCAAAGGTTCCACAACCCTCCCCAAAGGTTCCACAACCCTCCCCAAAGGTTCCACAACCCTCCCCAAAGGTTCCACAACCCTCCCCAAAGGTTCCACATCCCTCCCCAAAGGTTTGACGACCCTCCCCAAAGGTATGACAACCCTCCCCAAAGGTAAGACAACCCTCCCGAAAGGTTCCACAACCCTCCCCAAAGGTTCCACAACCCTCCCCAAAGGTATGACAACCCTCCCCAAAGGTTTGACAACCCTCCCCAAAGGTTTGACAAACCTCCCCAAAGGTAAGACAACACTCCCCAAAGATAAGACAACCCTCCCCAAAGGTTCCACAACCCTCCCCAAAGGTTCCACAACCCTCCCCAAAGGTTCCACAACCCTCCCCAAAGGTTCCACAACCCTCCCCAAAGGTTCCACAACCCTCCCCAAAGGTATGACAAACCTCCCCAAAGGTAATACAACACTCCCCAAAGGTAAGACAACCCTCCCCAAAGGTTCCACAACCCTCCCCAAAGGTATGACAACCCTCCCCAAAGGTTTGACAACCCTCCCCAAAGGTGACAACCCTCCCCAAAGGTTCGACAACCCTCCCCAAAGGTTCCACAACCGTCCCCAAAGGTTCCACAACCCTCCCCAAAGGTTCCACAACCCTACCCAAAGGTTCCACAACCCTCCCCAAAGGTTCCGCAACCCTCCCCAAAGGTATGACAACCCTCCCCAAAGGTAAGACAACCCTCCCCAAAGGTTCCACAACCCTCCCCAAAGGTTTGACAACCCTTCCCAAAGGTAAGACAACCCTCCCCAAAGGTAAGACAGCCCTCCCCAAAGGTTAGACAACAATCCCCAAAGGTTTGACAACCCTCCCCAAAGGTTCCACAACACTCCCCAAAGGTTCGACAACCCTCCCCAAAGGTTCCACAACCCTCCAAAAGGTTTGACAACCCTCCCCAAAGGTTCCACAACCCTCCCCAAAGGTATGACAATCCTCCCCAAAGGTTCCACAACCCTCCCCAAAGGTTTGACAACCCTCCCCAAAGGTATGACAGCCCTCCCCAAAGGTTTGACAACCCTCCCCAAAGGTTTGACAACCCTCCCCAAAGGTTTGACAACCCTCCCCAAAGGTATGACAACCCTCCCCAAAGGTTTGACAACCCTCCCAAAAAGGTTCCACAACCCTCCCCAAAGGTTCGACAACCCTCCCCA
This sequence comes from Salvelinus fontinalis, assembly GCF_029448725.1. Classification (NCBI taxonomy): domain Eukaryota; kingdom Metazoa; phylum Chordata; class Actinopteri; order Salmoniformes; family Salmonidae; genus Salvelinus; species Salvelinus fontinalis. Next base: position 6,737,573 of record NC_074690.1, read on the forward strand.
AAGGTTCGACAACCCTCCCCAAAGGTTCGACAACCCTCCCCAAAGGTTCCACAACCCTCCCCAAAGGTTCCACAACTCTCCCCAAAGGTTCCACATCCCTCCCCAATGGTTTGACGACCCTCCCCAAAGGTATGACAACCCTCCCCAAAGGTAAGACAACCCTCCCCAAAGGTTCCACAACCCTCCCCAAAGGTTTGACAACCCTCCCCAAAGGTTCCACAACCCTCCAAAAGGTTTGACAACCCTCCCCAAAGGTTCCACAACCCTCCCCAAAGGTATGACAATCCTCCCCAAAGGTTCCACAACCCTCCCCAAAGGTTTGACAACCCTCCCCAAAGGTATGACAGCCCTCCCCAAAGGTTTGACAACCCTCCCCAAAGGTATGACAGCCCTCCCCAAAGGTTTGACAACCCTCCCCAAAGGTTTGACAACCCTCCCCAAAGGTTTGACAACCCTCCCCAAAGGTTCCACAACCCTCCCCAAAGGTTCGACAACCCTCCTCAAAGGTTTGACAACCCTCCCCAAAGGTTCGACAACCCTCCCCAAAGGTATGACAACCCTCCCCAAAGGTTCGAAAACCCTCCCCAAATGTTCCACAACCCTCCCCAAAGTGCCACCACCCTCCCAAAAGGTTCCACAACCTTCCCCAAAGGTTCCACAACCCTCCCCAAAGGTTTGACAACCCTCCTCAAAGGTATGACAACCCTCCCCAAAGGTTCGACAATCCTCTCTCCCCATAGGTTTGACAACCCTCCCCAAAGGTATGACAACCCTCCCTAAAGGTTCGACAATCCTCTCTCCCCAAAGGTTTGACAACCCTCCCCAAAGGTTTCGACAACCCTCCCCAAAGGTTCGACAACCCTCCCCAAAGGTTCCACAACCCTCCCCAAAGGTTTGACAACCCTCCCCAAAGGTTTGACAACCCTCTCTCCCCAAAGGTTTGACAACCCTCCCCAAAGGTTCCACAGCCCTCCCCAAAGGTTCCACAACCCTCCCCAAAGGTATGACAACCCTCCCCAAAGGTATGACAACCCTCCCCAAAGGTATGGCAACCCTCCCAAAGGTTCGACAACCCTCCCCAAAGGTTTGACAACCCTCCCCAAAGGTTCCACAACCCTCCCCAAAGGTTCCACAACCCTCCCCAAAGGTTCCACAACCCTCCCCAAAGGTTCCACAACTCTCCCCAAAGGTTCCACATCCCTCCCCAATGGTTTGACGACCCTCCCCAAAGGTATGACAACCCTCCCCAAAGGTAAGACAACCCTCCCCAAAGGTTCCACAACCCTCCCCAAAGGTTTGACAACCCTCCCCAAAGGTTCTACAACCCTCCAAAAGGTTTGACAACCCTCCCCAAAGGTTCCACAACCCTCCCCAAAGGTATGACAATCCTCCCCAAACGTTCCACAACCCTCCCCAAAGGTTTGACAACCCTCCCCAAAGGTATGACAGCCCTCCCCAAAGGTTTGACAACCCTCCCCAAAGGTATGACAGCCCTCCCCAAAGGTTTGACAACCCTCCCCAAAGGTTTGACAACCCTCCCCAAAGGTTTGACAACCCTCCCCAAAGGTTCCACAACCCTCCCCAAAGGTTCGACAACCCTCCTCAAAGGTTTGACAACCCTCCCCAAAGGTTCGACAACCCTCCCCAAAGGTATGACAACCCTCCCCAAAGGTTCGAAAACCCTCCCCAAAGGTTCCACAACCCTCCCCAAAGTGCCACCACCCTCCCAAAAGGTTCCACAACCTTCCCCAAAGGTTCCACAACCCTCCCCAAAGGTTTGACAACCCTCCCCAAAGGTATGACAACCCTCCCCAAAGGTTCGACAATCCTCTCTCCCCAAAGGTTTGACAACCCTCCCCAAAGGTATGACAACCCTCCCTAAAGGTTCGACAATCCTCTCTCCCCAAAGGTTTGACAACCCTCCCCAAAGGTTTCGACAACCCTCCCCAAAGGTTCGACAACCCTCCCCAAAGGTTCCACAACCCTCCCTAAAGGTTTGACAACCCTCCCCAAAGGTTTGACAACCCTCTCTCCCCAAAGGTTTGACAACCCTCCCCAAAGGTTCCACAGCCCTCCCCAAAGGTTCCACAACCCTCCCCAAAGGTATGACAACCCTCCCCAAAGGTATGACAACCCTCCCCAAAGGTATGGCAACCCTCCCAAAGGTTCGACAACCCTCCCCAAAGGTTTGACAACCCTCCCCAAAGGTTCCACAACCCTCCCCAAAGGTTCCACAACCCTCCCCAAAGGTTCCATAACCCTCCCCAAAGGTTCCACAACCCTCCCCAAAGGTTCCACATCCCTCCCCAAAGGTTTGACGACCCTCCCCAAAGGTATGACAACCCTCCCCAAAGGTAAGACAACCCTCCCCAAAGGTTCCACAACCCTCCCCAAAGGTTCCACAACCCTCCCCAAAGGTATGACAACCCTCCCCAAAGGTTCGACAACCCTCCCCAAAGGTTCCACAACCCTCCCCAAAGGTATGACAATCCTCCCCAAAGGTTCCACAACCCTCCCCAAAGGTTCCACAAACCTCCCCAAAGGTTTGCAAACCCTCCCCAAAGGTTCCACAACCCTCCCCAAAAGTTCCACAACCCTCCCCAAAGGTTCCACAACCCTCCCCAAAGGTATGACAACCCTCCCCAAAGGTTAGACAACCCTCCCCAAAGGTATGACAAACCTCCCCAAAGGTAAGACAACACTCCCCAAAGGTAAGACAACCCTCCCCAAAGGTTCCACAACCCTCCCCAAAGGTATGACAACCCTCCCCAAAGGTTAGACAACCCTCCCCAAAGGTATGACAAACCTCCCCAAAGGTAAGACAACACTCCCCAAAGGTAAGACAACCCTCCCCAAAGGTTCCACAACCCTCCCCAAAGGTAAGACAACCCTCCCCAAAGGTTCCACAACCCGCCCCCCCCAAAGGTTCGACTACCCTCCCCAAAGGTATGACAACCCTCCTCAAAGGTTTGACAACCCTCCCCAAAGGTGACAACCCTCCCCAAAGGTTCGACAACCCTCCCCAAAGGTTCCACAACCGTCCCCAAAGGTTCCACAACCCTCCCCAAAGGTTCCACAACCCTACCCAAAGGTTCCACAACCCTCCCCAAAGGTTCCGCAACCCTCCCCAAAGGTATGACAACCCTCCCCAAAGGTAAGACAACCCTCCCCAAAGGTTAGACAACCCTCCCCAAAGGTTTGACAACCCTTCCAAAAGGTAAGAGAACCCTCCCCAAAGGTAAGACAGCCCTCCCCAAAGGTTAGACAACAATCCCCAAAGGTTTGACAACCCTCCCCAAAGGTTCCACAACCCTCCCCAAAGGTTTGACAACCCTCCCCAAATGTAAGACAACCCTCACCAAAGGTATGACTACCCTCCCCAAAGGTATGACAACCCTCCCCAAAGGTTCGACAACCCTACCCAAAGGTTAGATAACCCTCCCCAAAGGTTAGACAACCCTCCCCAAAGGTTTGACAACCCTTCCCAAAGGTAAGAGAACCCTCCCCAAAGGTAAGACAGCCCTCCCCAAAGGTTAGACAACAATCCCCAAAGGTTTGACAACCCTCCCCAAAGGTTCCACAACCCTCCCCAAAGGTTTGACAACCCTCCCCAAATGTAAGACAACCCTCACCAAAGGTATGACTACCCTCCCCAAAGGTATGACAACCCTCCCCAAAGGTTCGACAACCCTCCCCAAAGGTTCGACAACCTTCCCCAAAGGTTCGACAACCCTCCCCAAAGGTTAGACTACCCTCCCCAAAGGTTCCACAACCCTCCCCAAAGGTTCGACAACCCTCCCCAAAGGTTCCACAACCCTCCCCAAAGGTTCGACAACCCTCCCCACAGGTTCCACAACCCTCCAAAAGGTTTGACAACCCTCCCCAAAGGTTCCACAACCCTCCCCAAAGGTTCCACAACCCTCCCCAAAAATGTTCGACAACCCTCCCCAAAGGTTTGACAACCCTCCCCAAAGTTAAGACAACCCTCCCCAAAGGTATGACAACCCTCCCCAAAGGTTTGACAACCCTCCCCAAAGGTTTGACAACAATCCCCAAAGGTAAGACAACCCTCCCCAAAGGTTCCACAACCCTCCCCAAAGGTAAGACAACCCTCCCCAAAGGTTCCACAACCCCCCCTCCCCCAAAGGTTCCACAACCCTCCCCAACGGTATGACAACCCTCCCCAAAGGTTTGACAACCCTCCCCAAAGGTTTGACAACCCTCCCCAAAGGTTTGACAACCCTCCCCAAAGGTTCGACAACCCTCCCCAAAGGTTCCAAAACCGTCCCCAAAGGTTCCACAACCGTCCATAAAGGTTCCACAACCCTCCCCAAACGTGTGACAACCGTCCCCAAAGGTTCCACAACCCCCCCCAAAGGTTCCTCAACCGTCCCAAAATGTTCCACAACCCCCCCCAAAGGTTACACAACCCTCCCCAAAGGTTCCACAACCCCCCAAAGGTTCCACAACCCTCCCCAAAGGTTACACAACTGTCCCCAAATGTTCCACAACCCCCCCCAAAGGTTCCACAACCCTCCCCAAAGATTCCACAACCCTCCCCAAAGGTTTGACAACCCTCCCCAAAGGTTCCACAACCCTCCCCAAAGGTCCCACAACCCTCCCCAAAGGTTTGACAACCCTCCCAAAAAGTTCGACAACCCTCCCCAAAGGTTCCACAACCCTCCACAAAGGTTCGACAACCCCCCCCCAAAGGTTCCACAACCCTCCCCAAAGGTAAGACAACCCTCCCCAAAGGTTCCACAACCCGCCCCCCCCAAAGGTTCGACTACCCTCCCCAAAGGTATGACAACCCTCCTCAAAGGTTTGACAACCCTCCCCAAAGGTGACAACCCTCCCCAAAGGTTCGACAACCCTCCCCAAAGGTTCCACAACCGTCCCCAAAGGTTCCACAACCCTCCCCAAAGGTTCCACAACCCTACCCAAAGGTTCCACAACCCTCCCCAAAGGTTCCGCAACCCTCCCCAAAGGTATGACAACCCTCCCCAAAGGTAAGACAACCCTCCCCAAAGGTTAGACAACCCTCCCCAAAGGTTTGACAACCCTTCCCAAAGGTAAGAGAACCCTCCCCAAAGGTAAGACAGCCCTCCCCAAAGGTTAGACAACAATCCCCAAAGGTTTGACAACCCTCCCCAAAGGTTCCACAACCCTCCCCAAAGGTTTGACAACCCTCCCCAAATGTAAGACAACCCTCACCAAAGGTATGACTACCCTCCCCAAAGGTATGACAACCCTCCCCAAAGGTTCGACAACCCTCCCCAAAGGTTAGATAACCCTCCCCAAAGGTTAGACAACCCTCCCCAAAGGTTTGACAACCCTTCCCAAAGGTAAGAGAACCCTCCCCAAAGGTAAGACAGCCCTCCCCAAAGGTTAGACAACAATCCCCAAAGGTTTGACAACCCTCCCCAAAGGTTCCACAACCCTCCCCAAAGGTTTGACAACCCTCCCCAAATGTAAGACAACCCTCACCAAAGGTATGACTACCCTCCCCAAAGGTATGACAACCCTCCCCAAAGGTTCGACAACCCTCCCCAAAGGTTCGACAACCCTCCCCAAAGGTAAGACAACCCTCCCCAAAGGTTAGACTACCCTCCCCAAAGGTTCCACAACCCTCCCCAAAGGTTCGACAACCCTCCCCAAAGGTTCCACAACCCTCCCCAAAGGTTTGACAACCCTCCCCACAGGTTCCACAACCCTCCAAAAGGTTTGACAACCCTCCCCAAAGGTTCCACAACCCTCCCCAAAGGTTCCACAACCCTCCCCAAAAATGTTCGACAACCCTCCCCAAAGGTTTGACAACCCTCCCCAAAGGTAAGACAACCCTCCCCAAAGGTATGACAACCCTCCCCAAAGGTTTGACAACCCTCCCCAAAGGTTTGACAACAATCCCCAAAGGTAAGACAACCCTCCCCAAAGGTTCCACAACCCTCCCCAAAGGTAAGACAACCCTCCCCAAAGGTTCCACAACCCCCCCTCCCCCAAAGGTTCCACAACCCTCCCCAACGGTATGACAACCCTCCCAAAAGGTTTGACAACCCTCCCCAAAGGTTTGACAACCCTCCCCAAAGGTTTGACAACCCTCCCCAAAGGTTCGACAACCCTCCCCAAAGGTTCCAAAACCGTCCCCAAAGGTTCCACAACCGTCCATAAAGGTTCCACAACCCTCCCCAAACGTGTGACAACCGTCCCCAAAGGTTCCACAACCCCCCCCAAAGGTTCCACAACCGTCCCAAAATGTTCCACAACCCCCCCCAAAGGTTACACAACCCTCCCCAAAGGTTCCACAACCCCCCAAAGGTTCCACAACCCTCCCCAAAGGTTACACAACCGTCCCCAAATGTTCCACAACCCCCCCCCAAAGGTTCCACAACCCTCCCCAAAGATTCCACAACCCTCCCCAAAGGTTTGACAACCCTCCCCAAAGGTTCCACAACCCTCCCCAAAGGTCCCACAACCCTCCCCAAAGGTTTGACAACCCTCCCAAAAAGTTCGACAACCCTCTACAAAGGTCCGACAACCCTCCCCAAAGGTTCCACAACCCACCACAAAGGTATGACAACCCTCCCCAAAGGTTCCACAACCCTCCCCAAAGGTTTGACAACCCTCCCCAAAGGTTTGACAACCCTCCCCAAAGGTTTGACAACCCTCCCCAAAGGTTTGACAACCCCCCCCAAAGGTATGACAACCCTCCCCAAAGGTTAGACAACCCTCCCCAAAGGTTCCACAACCCTCCCCAAAGGTTCCACAACCCTCCCCAAAGGTTAGACAACCCTCCCCAAAGTTTCCAAAACCCTCCCCAAAGGTAAGACAACCCCCCCCAAAGGTTACACAACCCTCCCCAAAGGTTCCACAACCGTCCCAAATGTTCCACAACCCCCCCCCAAAGGTTACACAACCCTCCCCAAAGGTTCCACAACCCCCCCAAAGGTTCCACAACCCTCCCCAAAGGTTACACAACCGTCCCCAAATGTTCCACAACCCCCCCCCCCAAAGGTTCCAACAACCCTCCCCAAAGATTCCACAACCCTCCCCAAAGGTTTGACAACCCTCCCCAAAGGTATGACAACCCTCCCCAAAGGTATGGCAACCCTCCCAAAGGTTCGACAACCCTCCCCAAAGGTTTGACAACCCTCCCCAAAGGTTCCACAACCCTCCCCAAAGGTTCCACAACCCTCCCCAAAGGTATGACAACCCTCCCCAAAGGTATGACAACCCTCCCCAAAGGTATGGCAACCCTCCCAAAGGTTCCACAATCCTCCCCAAAGGTTCCACAACCCTCCCCAAAGGTTCCACAACCCTCCCCAAAGGTTCCACAACCCTCCCCAAAGGTTTGACGACCCTCCCCAAAGGTATGACAACCCTCCCCAAAGGTAAGACAACCCTCCCCAAAGGTTCCACAACCCTCCCCAAAGGTTCCACAACCCTCCCCAAAGGTATGACAACCCTCCCCAAAGGTTCGACAACCCTCCCCAAAGGTTCCACAACCCTCCCCAAAGGTATGACAATCCTCCCCAAAGGTTCCACAACCCTCCCCAAAGGTTCCACAACCCTCCCCAAAGGTTTGCAAACCCTCCCCAAAGGTTCCACAACCCTCCCCAAAAGTTCCACAACCCTCCCCAAAGGTTCCACAACCCTCCCCAAAGGTATGACAACCCTCCCCAAAGGTTAGACAACCCTCCCCAAAGGTATGACAAACCTCCCCAAAGGTAAGACAACACTCCCCAAAGGTAAGACAACCCTCCCCAAAGGTTCCACAACCCTCCCCAAAGGTAAGACAACCCTCCCCAAAGGTTCCACAACCCGCCCCCCCCAAAGGTTCGACTACCCTCCCCAAAGGTATGACAACCCTCCTCAAAGGTTTGACAACCCTCCCCAAAGGTGACAACCCTCCCCAAAGGTTCGACAACCCTCCCCAAAGGTTCCACAACCGTCCCCAAAGGTTCCACAACCCTCCCCAAAGGTTCCACAACCCTACCCAAAGGTTCCACAACCCTCCCCAAAGGTTCCGCAACCCTCCCCAAAGGTTCGACAACCCTCCCCAAAGGTTAGATAACCCTCCCCAAAGGTTAGACAACCCTCCCCAAAGGTTTGACAACCCTTCCCAAAGGTAAGAGAACCCTCCCCAAAGGTAAGACAGCCCTCCCCAAAGGTTAGACAACAATCCCCAAAGGTTTGACAACCCTCCCCAAAGGTTCCACAACCCTCCCCAAAGGTTTGACAACCCTCCCCAAATGTAAGACAACCCTCACCAAAGGTATGACTACCCTCCCCAAAGGTATGACAACCCTCCCCAAAGGTTCGACAACCCTCCCCAAAGGTTCGACAACCCTCCCCAAAGGTTCGACAACCTTCCCCAAAGGTTAGACTACCCTCCCCAAAGGTTCGACAACCCTCCCCAAAGGTTCGACAACCCTCCCCAAAGGTTCCACAACCCTCCCCAAAGGTTCGACAACCCTCCCCACAGGTTCCACAACCCTCCAAAAGGTTTGACAACCCTCCCCAAAGGTTCCACAACCCTCCCCAAAGGTATGACAATCCTCCCCAAAGGTTCCACAACCCTCCCCAAAAATGTTCGACAACCCTCCCCAAAGGTTTGACAACCCTCCCCAAAGGTAAGACAACCCTCCCCAAAGGTATGACAACCCTCCCCAAAGGTTTGACAACCCTCCCCAAAGGTTTGACAACAATCCCCAAAGGTAAGACAACCCTCCCCAAAGGTTCCACAACCCTCCCAAAAGGTAAGACAACCCTCCCCAAAGGTTCCACAACCCCCCCTCCCCCAAAGGTTCCAAACCCTCCCCAACGGTATGACAACCCTCCCCAAAGGTTTGACAACCCTCCCCAAAGGTTTGACAACCCTCCCCAAAGGTTCGACAACCCTCCCCAAAGGTTCCAAAACCGTCCCCAAAGTATCCACAACCGTCCATAAAGGTTCCACAACCCTCCCCAAACGTGTGACAACCGTCCCCAAAGGTTCCACAACCCCCCCCAAAGGTTCCACAACCGTCCCAAAATGTTCCACAACCCCCCCCAAAGGTTCCACAACCCTCCCCAAAGGTTACACAACCGTCCCCAAATGTTCCACAACCCCCCCCCCAAAGGTTCCACAACCCTCCCCAAAGATTCCACAACCCTCCCCAAAGGTTTGACAACCCTCCCCAAAGGTTCCACAACCCTCCCCAAAGGTCCCACAACCCTCCCCAAAGGTTTGACAACCCTCCCAAAAAGTTCGACAACCCTCCCCAAAGGTTCCACAACCCTCCACAAAGGTTCGACAACCCCCCCCAAAGGTTCCACAACCCTCCCCAAAGGTTCCACAACCCTCTACAAAGGTCCGACAACCCTCCCCAAAGGTTCCACAACCCACCACAAAGGTTCGACAACCCTCCCCAAAGGTTCCACAACCCTCCCCAAAGGTTTGACAACCCTCCCCAAAGGTTTGACAACCCTCCCCAAAGGTTTGACAACCCTCCCCAAAGGTTTGACAACCCCCCCCAAAGGTATGACAACCCTCCCCAAAGGTTAGACAACCCTCCCCAAAGGTTCCACAACCCTCCCCAAAGGTTCCACAACCCTCCCCAAAGGTTAGACAACCCTCCCCAAAGTTTCCAAAACCCTCCCCAAAGGTAAGACAACCCCCCCCAAAGGTTACACAACCCTCCCCAAAGGTTCCACAACCGTCCCAAATGTTCCACAACCCCCCCCCCCAAAGGTTACACAACCCTCCCAAAAGGTTCCACAACCCCCCCAAAGGTTCCACAACCCTCCCCAAAGGTTACACAACCGTCCCCAAATGTTCCACAACCCCCCCCAAAGGTTCCACAACCCTCCCCAAAGATTCCACAACCCTCCCCAAAGGTTTGACAACCCTCCCCAAAGGTATGACAACCCTCCCCAAAGGTATGGCAACCCTCCCAAAGGTTCGACAACCCTCCCCAAAGGTTTGACAACCCTCCCCAAAGGTTCGACAACCCTCCCCAAAGGTTCCAAAACCGTCCCCAAAGTATCCACAACCGTCCATAAAGGTTCCACAACCCTCCCCAAACGTGTGACAACCGTCCCCAAAGGTTCCACAACCCCCCCAAAGGTTCCACAACCGTCCCAAAATGTTCCACAGCCCCCCCCCAAAGGTTCCACAACCCTCCCCAAAGGTTCCACAACCCCCCCAAAGGTTCCACAACCCTCCCCAAAGGTTACACAACCGTCCCCAAATGTTCCACAACCCCCCCCCCAAAGGTTCCACAACCCTCCCCAAAGATTCCACAACCCTCCCCAAAGGTTTGACAACCCTCCCCAAAGGTTCCACAACCCTCCCCAAAGGTCCCACAACCCTCCCCAAAGGTTTGACAACCCTCCCAAAAAGTTCGACAACCCTCCCCAAAGGTTCCACAACCCTCCACAAAGGTTCCACAACCCTCCACAAAGGTTCCACAACCCTCCCCAAAGGTTCCACAACCCTCTACAAAGGTCCGACAACCCTCCCCAAAGGTTCCACAACCCACCACAAAGGTTCGACAACCCTCCCCAAAGGTTCCACAACCCTCCCCAAAGGTTTGACAACCCTCCCCAAAGGTTTGACAACCCTCCCCAAAGGTTTGACAACCCTCCCCAAAGGTTTGACAACCCTCCCCAAAGGTTTGACAACCCCCCCCAAAGGTATGACAACCCTCCCCAAAGGTTAGACAACCCTCCCCAAAGGTTCCACAACCCTCCCCAAAGGTTCCACAACCCTCCCCAAAGGTTAGACAACCCTCCCCAAAGTTTCCAAAACCCTCCCCAAAGGTAAGACAACCCCCCCCAAAGGTTACACAACCCTCCCCAAAGGTTCCACAACCGTCCCAAATGTTCCACAACCCCCCCCCCAAAGGTTACACAACCCTCCCCAAAGGTTACACAACCGTCCCCAAATGTTCCTCAACCCCCCCCAAACGTTCCACAACCCTCCCCAAAGATTCCACAACCCTCCCCAAAGGTTTGACAACCCTCCCCAAAGGTATGACAACCCTCCCCAAAGGTATGGCAACCCTCCCAAAGGTGCGACAACCCTCCCCAAAGGTTTGACAACCCTCCCCAAAGGTTCCACAACCCTCCCCAAAGGTTCCACAACCCTCCACAAAGGTTCCACAACCCTCCCCAAAGGTATGACAACCCTCCCCAAAGGTTCGACAACCCTCCCCAAAGGTTCCACAACCCTCCCCAAAGGTATGACAATCCTCCCAAAAGGTTCCACAACCCTCCCCAAAGGTTCGACAACCCTCCCCAAAGGTTTGACAACCCTCCCCAAAGGTTCCACAACCCTCCCCAAAGGTTCCACAACCCTCCCCAAAGGTTCCACAACCCTCCCCAAAGGTTCCACAACCCTCCCCAAAGGTTCCACAACCCTCCCCAAAGGTATGACAACCCTCCCCAAAGGTTTGACAACCCTCCCCAAAGGTTCCACAACCCTCCCCAAAGGTAAGACAACCCTCCCCAAAGGTTCCACAACCCGCCCTTCCCAAAGGTTCGACTACCCTCCCCAAAGGTATGACAACCCTCCCCAAAGGTTTGACAACCCTCCCCAAAGGTGACAACCCTCCCCAAAGGTTCGACAACCCTCCCCAAAGGTTCAACAACCGTCCCCAAAGGTTCCACAACCCTCCCCAAAGGTTCCACAACCCTACCCAAAGATTCCACAACCCTCCCCAAAGGTTCCGCAACCCTCCCCAAAGGTATGACAACCCTCCCCAAAGGTAAGACAACCCTCCCCAAAGGTTAGACAACCCTCCCCAAAGGTTTGACAACCCTTCCCAAAGGTAAGACAACCCTCCCCAAAGGTAAGACATCCCTCCCCAAAGGTTAGACAACAATCCCCAAAGGTTTGACAACCCTCCCCAAAGGTTCCACAACCCTCCCCAAAGGTTTGACAACCCTCCCCAAATGTAAGACAACCCTCACCAAAGGTATGACTACCCTCCCCAAAGGTATGACAACCCTCCCCAAAGGTTCGACAACCCTCCCCAAAGGTTCGACAACCCTCCCCAAAGTTTCGACAACCCTCCCCAAAGGTTCGACAACCCTCCCCAAAGGTTAGACTACCCTCCCCAAAGGTTCCACAACCCTCCCCAAAGGTTCGACAACCCTCTCCAAAGGTTCCACAACCCTCCCCAAAGGTTCCACAACCCTCCCCAAAGGTTCCACAACCCTCCCCAAAGGTTCCACAACCCTCCCCAAAGGTTTGACAACCCTCCCAAAAAGTTCGACAACCCTCCCCAAAGGTTCCACAACCCTCCACAAAGGTTCGACAACCCCCCCCAAAGGTTACACAACCCTCCCCAAAGGTTCCACAACCCTCCCCAAAGGTTTGACAACCCTCCCCAAAGGTTCCACAACCCTCCCCAAAGGTTTGACAACCCTCCCCAAAGGTTCCACAACCCTCCCCAAAGGTTTGACAACCCTCCCCAAAGGTTTGACAACCCTCCCCAAAGGTTTGACAACCCTGCCCAAAGGTATGACAACCCTCCCCAAAGGTTAGACAACCCTCCCCAAACGTTCCACAACCCTCCCCAAAGGTTCCACAACCCTCCCCAAAGGTTAGACAACCCTCCCCAAAGTTTCCAAAACCCTCCCCAAAGGTAAGACAACCCTCCCCAAAGGTTCCGCAACCCTCCCCAAAGGTTCCACAACCCTCCCCAAAGGTTAGACAACCCTCCCCAAAGGTTCCACAACCCTCCCCAAAGGTTCCACAACCCTCCCCCCAAAGGTTCCACAACCCTCCCCAAAGGTATGACAACCCTCCCCAAAGGTTTGACAACCCTCCCCAAAGGTTCGACAACCCTCCCCAAAGGTTTGACAACCCTCCCCAAAGGTTCCAAAACCGTCCCCAAAGGTTCCACAACCGTCCATAAAGGTTCCACAACCCTCCCCAAAGGTGTGACAACCGTCCCCAAAGGTTCCACAACCCCCCCCAAAGGTTCCACAACCCTCCCCAAAGGTTCCACAACCGTCCCAAATGTTCCACAACCCCCCCCCCCAAAGGTTACACAACCCTCCCCAAAGGTTCCACAACCCCCCCAAAGGTTCCAAAACCCTCCCCAAAGGTTACACAACCGTCCCCAAATGTTCCACAACCCCCCCCCAAAGGTTCCACAACCCTCCCCAAAGATTCCACAACCCTCCCCAAAGGTTCCACAACCCTCCCCAAAGGTTCCACAACCCTCCCCAAAGGTTCCACAACCCTCCCCAAAGGTTCGACACCCCTCCCCAAAGGTTCCGCAACCCTCCCCAAAGGTTCCACAACCCTTCCCAAAGGTAAGACAACCCTCTTTCCACAACCCTCCCCAAAGGTAAGACAACCCTCCCGAAAGGTTCCGCAACCCTCCCCAAAGGTTCCACAACCCTCCCCAAAGGTAAGACAACCCTCCCCAAAGGTTCCACAACCCCCCCCAAAGGTGACAACCCTCCCCAAAGGTTCGACAACCCTCCCCAAAGGTTCCAAAACCGTCCCCAAAGGTTCCACAACCGTCCATAAAGGTTCCACAACCCTCCCCAAAAGTGTGACAACCGTCCCCAAAGGTTCCACAACCCACCCCAAAGGTTACACAACCCTCCCCAAAGGTTCCACAACCCCCCCCCCAAAGGTTACACAACCCTCCCCAAAGGTTCCACAACCCCCCCAAAGGTTCCACAACCCTCCCCAAAGGTTACACAACCGTCCCCAAATGTTCCACAACCCCCCCCCCCCCAAAGGTTCCACAACCCTCCCCAAAGATTCCACAACCCTCCCCAAAGGTAAGACAACCCTCCCCAAAGGTTCCACAACCCTCCCCAAAGGTTCCACAACCCTCCCCAAAGGTTTGACAACCCTCCCAAAAGGTTCGACAACCCTCCCCAAAGGTTCCACAACCCTCCACAAAGGTTCGACAACCCTCCCCAAAGGTTCCACAACCCTCCCTAAAGGTTCCACAACCCTCCCCAAAGGTTCCACAACCCTCCCCAAAGGTTCCACAACCCTCCCCAAAGTGTCCACAACCCTCCACAAAGGTTCGACAACCCTCCCCAAAGGTTCCACAACCTTCCACAAAGGTTCGACAACCCTCTCCAAAACTTCCACAACCCTCCCCAAAGGTTTGACAACCCTCCCCAAAGGTTCCACAACCCTCCCCAAAGGTTTGACAACCCTCCCCAAAGGTATGACAACCCTCCCCAAAGGTTAGACAACCCTGCCCAAAGGTTCCACAACCCTCCCCAAAGGTTCCACAACCCTCCCCAAAGGTTAGACAATCCTCCCCAAAGTTTCCACAACCCTCCCCAAAGGTAAGACAACCCTCCCGAAAGGTTCCGCAACCCTCCCCAAAGTTTCCACAACCCTTCCCAAAGGTAAGACAACCCTCCCCAAAAGTGTGACAACCGTCCCCAAAGGTTCCACAACCCACCCCAAAGGTTACACAACCCTCCCCAAAGGTTCCACAACCCCCCCCCCAAAGGTTACACAACCCTCCCCAAAGGTTCCACAACCCCCCCAAAGGTTCCACAACCCTCCCCAAAGGTTACACAACCGTCCCCAAATGTTCCACAACCCCCCCCCCCCCAAAGGTTCCACAACCCTCCCCAAAGATTCCACAACCCTCCCCAAAGGTAAGACAACCCTCCCCAAAGGTTCCACAACCCTCCCCAAAGGTTCCACAACCCTCCCCAAAGGTTTGACAACCCTCCCAAAAGGTTCGACAACCCTCCCCAAAGGTTCCACAACCCTCCACAAAGGTTCGACAACCCTCCCCAAAGGTTCCACAACCCTCCCTAAAGGTTCCACAACCCTCCCCAAAGGTTCCACAACCCTCCCCAAAGGTTCCACAACCCTCCCCAAAGTGTCCACAACCCTCCACAAAGGTTCGACAACCCTCCCCAAAGGTTCCACAACCTTCCACAAAGGTTCGACAACCCTCTCCAAAACTTCCACAACCCTCCCCAAAGGTTTGACAACCCTCCCCAAAGGTTCCACAACCCTCCCCAAAGGTTTGACAACCCTCCCCAAAGGTATGACAACCCTCCCCAAAGGTTAGACAACCCTGCCCAAAGGTTCCACAACCCTCCCCAAAGGTTCCACAACCCTCCCCAAAGGTTAGACAATCCTCCCCAAAGTTTCCACAACCCTCCCCAAAGGTAAGACAACCCTCCCGAAAGGTTCCGCAACCCTCCCCAAAGTTTCCACAACCCTTCCCAAAGGTAAGACAACCCTCCCCAAAGGTTCCGCAACCCTCCCCAAAGGTTCGACAACCCTCCCCAAAGGTTAGACAACCCTCCCCAAAGGTTTGACAACCCTCCCCAAAGGTAAGACAACCCTCCCCAAAGGTAAGACAGCCCTCCCCAAAGGTTAGACAACAATCCCCAAAGGTTTGACAACCCTCCCCAAAGGTTCCACAACCCTCCCCAAAGGTTTGACAACCCTCCCCAAAGGTAAGACAACCCTCTCCAAAGGTTTGACAACCCCCCCCCCAAAGGTATGACAACCCTCCCCAAAGGTATGACAACCCTCCCCAAAGGTATGACAACCCTCCCCAAAGGTTTGACAACCCTCCCCAATGGTTCGACAACCCTCCCCAAAGGTTTGACAACCCTCCCCAAAGGTTAGACAACCCTCCCCAAAGGTTTGACAACCCTCCCCAAAGGTTCGACAACCCTCCCCAAAGGTTCGACAACCCTCCCCAAAGGTTTGACAACCCTCCCCAAAGGTTTGACAACCCTCCCCAAAGGTTAGACAACCCTGCCCAAAGGTTTCACAACCCTCCCCAAAGGTTCCACAACCCTCCCCAAAGGTTCCACAACCCTCCACAAAGGTTCCACAACCCTCCCCAAAGGTTCCACAACCCTCCCCAAAGGTTCCACAACCCTCCCCAAAGTGTCCACAACCCTCCACAAAGGTTAGACAACCCTGCCCAAAGGTTCCACAACCCTCCCCAAAGGTTCCACAACCCTCCCCAAAGGTTAGACAATCCTCCCCAAAGTTTCCACAACCCTCCCCAAAGGTAAGAAAACCCTCCCGAAAGGTTCCGCAACCCTCCCCAAAGGTTCCACAACCCTTCCCAAAGGTAAGACAACCCTCCCCAAAGGTTCCGCAACCCTCCCCAAAGGTTCGACAACCCTCCCCAAAGGTTAGACAACCCTCCCCAAAGGTTTGACAACCCTCCCCAAAGATAAGACAAACCTCCCCAAAGGTAAGACAGCCCTCCCCAAAGGTTAGACAACAATCCCAAAAGGTTTGACAACCCTCCCCAAAGGTGCCACAACCCTCCCCAAAGGTTTGACAACCCTCCCCAAAGGTAAGACAACCCTCTCCAAAGGTTTGACAACCCCCCCCAAAGGTAAGACAACCCTCCCCAAAGGTAAGACAACCCTCCCCAAAGGTATGACAACCCTCCCCAAAGGTATGACAACCCTCCCCAAAGGTTCGACAACCCTCCCCAAAGGTTCGACAACCCTCCCCAAAGGTTCGACAACCCTCCCCAAAGGTTTGACAACCCTCCCCAAAGGTTAGACAACCCTCCCCAAAGGTTTGACAACCCTCCCCAAAGGTTCGACAACCCTCCCCAAAGGTTCGACAACCCTCCCCAAAGGTTCGACAACCCTCCCCAAAGGTTTGACAACCCTCCCCAAAGGTTAGACAACCCTGCCCAAAGGTTCCACAACCCTCCCCAAAGGTTCCACAACCCTCCCCAAAGGTTAGACAATCCTCCCCAAAGTTTCCACAACCCTCCCCAAAGGTAAGACAACCCTCCCGAAAGGTTCCGCAACCCTCCCCAAAGGTTCCACAACCCTTCCCAAAGGTAAGACAACCCTCCCCAAAGGTTCCGCAACCCTCCCCAAAGGTTTGACAACCCTCCCCAAAGGTTAGACAACCCTCCCCAAAGGTTTGACAACCCTCCCCAAAGATAAGACAAACCTCCCCAAAGGTAAGACAGCCCTCCCCAAAGGTTAGACAACAATCCCCAAAGGTTTGACAACCCTCCCCAAAGGTGCCACAACCCTCCCCAAAGGTTTGACAACCCTCCCCAAAGGTTCCACAACCCTCTCCAAAGGTTTGACAACCCCCCCCAAAGGTAAGACAACCCTCCCCAAAGGTAAGACAACCCTCCCCAAAGGTATGACAACACTCCCCAAAGGTATGACAACCCTCCCCAAAGGTTTGACAACCCTCCCCAAAGGTTCGACAACCCTCCCCAAAGGTTTGACAACCCTCTCCAAAGGTTAGACAACCCTCCCCAAAGGTTTGACAACCCTCCCCAAAGGTTCGACAACCCTCCCCAAAGGTTCGACAACCCTCCCCAAAGGTTCGACAACCCTCCCCAAAGGTTTGACAACCCTCCCCAAAGGTTAGACAACCCTGCCCAAAGGTTCCACAACCCTCCCCAAAGGTTCCACAACCCTCCCCAAAGGTTAGACAACCCTCCCCAAAGTTTCCACAACCCTCCCCAAAGGTAAGACAACCCTCCCCAAAGGTTCCGCAACCCTCCCCAAAGGTTCCACAACCCTTCCCAAAGGTAAGACAACCCTCCCCAATGGTTCCGCAACACTCCCCAAAGGTTCGACAACCCTCCCCAAAGGTTAGACAACCCTCCCCAAAGGTTTGACAACCCTCCCCAAAGGTAAGACAACCCTCCCCAAAGGTAAAACAGCCCTCCCCAAAGGTTAGACAACCCTCCCGAAAGGTTCCGCAACCCTCCCCAAAGTTTCCACAACCCTTCCCAAAGGTAAGACAACCCTCCCCAAAGTTTCCGCAACCCTCCCCAAAGGTTCGACAACCCTCCCCAAAGGTTAGACAACCCTCCCCAAAGGTTTGACAACCCTCCCCAAAGGTAAGACAACCCTCCCCAAAGGTAAGACAGCCCTCCCCAAAGGTTAGACAACAATCCCCAAAGGTTTGACAACCCTCCCCAAAGGTTCCACAACCCTCCCCAAAGGTATGACAACCCTCCCCAAAGGTAAGACAACCCTCTCCAAAGGTTTGACAACCCCCCCAAAGGTATGACAACCCTCCCCAAAGGTATGACAACCCTCCCCAAAGGTATGACAACCCTCCCCAAAGGTTTGACAACCCTCCCCAAAGGTTCGACAACCCTCCCCAAAGGTTTGACAACCCTCCCCAAAGGTTAGACAACCCTCCCCAAAGGTTTGACAACCCTCCCCAAAGGTTTGACAACCCTCCCCAAAGGTTCGACAACCCTCCCCAAAGTTTCGACAACCCTCCCCAGAGGTTTGACAACCCTCCCCAAAGGTTAGACAACCCTACCCAAAGGTTCCACAACCCTCCCAAAAGGTTCCACAACCCTCCCCAAAGGTTCCACAACCCTCCACAAAGGTTCCACAACCCTCCCCAAAGGTTCCACAACCCTCCCCAAAGGTTCCACAACCCTCCCCAAAGTGTCCACAACCCTCCACAAAGGTTAGACAACCCTCCCCAAAGGTTCCACAACCCTCCACAAAGGTTCGACAACCCTCCACAAAGGTTTGACAACCCTCCCCAAAGGTTTGACAACCCTCCCCAAAGGTTTGACAACCCTCCCCAAAGGTATGACAACCCTCCCCAAAGGTTAGACAACCCTGCCCAAAGGCTCCACAACCCTCCCCAAAGGTTCCACAACCCTCCCCAAAGGTTAGACAATCCTCCCCAAAGTTTCCACAACCCTCCCCAAAGGTAAGACAACCCTCCCGAAAGGTTCCGCAACCCTCCCCAAAGGTTCCACAACCCTTCCCAAAGGTAAGACAACCCTCCCCAAAGGTTCCGCAACCCTCCCCAAAGGTTCGACAACCCTCCCCAAAGGTTAGACAACCCTCCCCAAAGGTTCAACAACCCTCCCCAAAGGTAAGACAACCCTCCCCAAAGGTTCCACAACCCCCCCCAAAGGTATGACAACCCTCCCCAATGGTTTGACAACCCTCCCCAAAGGTGACAACCCTCCCCAAAGGTTCGACAACCCTCCCCAAAGGTTCCAAAACCGTCCCCAAAGGTTCCACAACCGTCCATAAAGGTTCCACAACCCTCCCCAAAAGTGTGACAACCGTCCCCAAAGGTTCCACAACCCACCCCAAAGGTTACACAACCCTCCCCAAAGGTTCCACAACCCCCCCTCCCCAAAGGTTACACAACCCTCCCCAAAGGTTCCACAACCCCCCCAAAGGTTCCACAACCCTCCCCAAAGGTTACACAACCGTCCCCAAATGTTCCACAACCCCCCCCCCCCAAAGGTTCCACAACCCTCCCCAAAGATTCCACAACCCTCCCCAAAGGTAAGACAACCCTCCCCAAAGGTTCCACAACCCTCCCCAAAGGTTCCACAACCCTCCCCAAAGGTTTGACAACCCTCCCAAAAGGTTCTACAACCCTCCCCAAAGGTTCCACAACCCTCCACAAAGGTTCGACAACCCTCCCCAAAGGTTCCACAACCCTCCCTAAAGGTTCCACAACCCTCCCCAAAGGTTCCACAACCCTCCCTAAAGGTTCCACAACCCTCCCCAAAGTGTCCACAACCCTCCACAAAGGTTCGACAACCCTCCCCAAAGGTTCCACAACCTTCCACAAAGGTTCGACAACCCTCTCCAAAACTTCCACAACCCTCCCCAAAGGTTTGACAACCCTCCCCAAAGGTTCCACAACCCTCCCCAAAGGTTTGACAACCCTCCCCAAAGGTATGACAACCCTCCCCAAAGGTTAGACAACCCTGCCCGAAGGTTCCACAACCCTCCCCAAAGGTTCCACAACCCTCCCCAAAGGTTAGACAATCCTCCCCAAAGTTTCCACAACCCTCCCCAAAGGTAAGACAACCCTCCCGAAAGGTTCCGCAACCCTCCCCAAAGTTTCCACAACCCTTCCCAAAGGTAAGACAACCCTCCCCAAAGGTTCCGCAACCCTCCCCAAAGGTTCGACAACCCTCCCCAAAGGTTAGACAACCCTCCCCAAAGGTTTGACAACCCTCCCCAAAGGTAAGACAACCCTCCCCAAAGGTAAGACAGCCCTCCCCAAAGGTTAGACAACAATCCCCAAAGGTTTGACAACCCTACCCAAAGGTTCCACAACCCTCCCCAAAGGTTTGACAACCCTCCCCAAAGGTAAGACAACCCTCTCCAAAGGTTTGACAACCCCCCCCCCCAAAGGTATGACAACCCTCCCCAAAGGTATGACAACCCTCCCCAAAGGTATGACAACCCTCCCCAAAGGTTTGACAACCCTCCCCAATGGTTCGACAACCCTCCCCAAAGGTTTGACAACCCTCCCCAAAGGTTAGACAACCCTCCCCAAAGGTTTGACAACCCTCCCCAAAGGTTCGACAACCCTCCCCAAAGGTTCGACAACCCTCCCCAAAGGTTTGACAACCCTCCCCAAAGGTTTGACAACCCTCCCCAAAGGTTAGACAACCCTGCCCAAAGGTTTCACAACCCTCCCCAAAGGTTCCACAACCCTCCCCAAAGGTTCCACAACCCTCCACAAAGGTTCCACAACCCTCCCCAAAGGTTCCACAACCCTCCCCAAAGGTTCCACAACCCTCCCCAAAGTGTCCACAACCCTCCACAAAGGTTAGACAACCCTGCCCAAAGGTTCCACAACCCTCCCCAAAGGTTCCACAACCCTCCCCAAAGGTTAGACAATCCTCCCCAAAGTTTCCACAACCCTCCCCAAAGGTAAGACAACCCTCCCGAAAGGTTCCGCAACCCTCCCCAAAGGTTCCACAACCCTTCCCAAAGGTAAGACAACCCTCCCCAAAGGTTCCGCAACCCTCCCCAAAGGTTTGACAACCCTCCCCAAAGGTTAGACAACCCTCCCCAAAGGTTTGACAACCCTCCCCAAAGATAAGACAAACCTCCCCAAAGGTAAGACAGCCCTCCCCAAAGGTTAGACAACAATCCCCAAAGGTTTGACAACCCTCCCCAAAGGTGCCACAACCCTCCCCAAAGGTTTGACAACCCTCCCCAAAGGTTCCACAACCCTCTCCAAAGGTTTGACAACCCCCCCCAAAGGTAAGACAACCCTCCCCAAAGGTAAGACAACCCTCCCCAAAGGTATGACAACACTCCCCAAAGGTTCGACAACCCTCCCCAAAGGTTTGACAACCCTCTCCAAAGGTTAGACAACCCTCCCCAAAGGTTTGACAACCCTCCCCAAAGGTTCGACAACCCTCCCCAAAGGTTCGACAACCCTCCCCAAAGGTTCGACAACCTTCCCCAAAGGTTTGACAACCCTCCCCAAAGGTTAGACAACCCTGCCCAAAGGTTCCACAACCCTCCCCAAAGGTTCCACAACCCTCCCCAAAGGTTAGACAACCCTCCCCAAAGTTTCCACAACCCTCCCCAAAGGTAAGACAACCCTCCCCAAAGGTTCCGCAACCCTCCCCAAAGGTTCCACAACCCTTCCCAAAGGTAAGACAACCCTCCCCAATGGTTCCGCAACACTCCCCAAAGGTTCGACAACCCTCCCCAAAGGTTAGACAACCCTCCCCAAAGGTTTGACAACCCTCCCCAAAGGTAAGACAACCCTCCCCAAAGGTAAAACAGCCCTCCCCAAAGGTTAGACAACCCTCCCGAAAGGTTCCGCAACCCTCCCCAAAGTTTCCACAACCCTTCCCAAAGGTAAGACAACCCTCCCCAAAGTTTCCGCAACCCTCCCCAAAGGTTCGACAACCCTCCCCAAAGGTTAGACAACCCTCCCCAAAGGTTTGACAACCCTCCCCAAAGGTAAGACAACCCTCCCCAAAGGTAAGACAGCCCTCCCCAAAGGTTAGACAACAATCCCCAAAGGTTTGACAACCCTCCCCAAAGGTTCCACAACCCTCCCCAAAGGTATGACAACCCTCCCCAAAGGTAAGACAACCCTCTCCAAAGGTTTGACAACCCCCCCAAAGGTATGACAACCCTCCCCAAAGGTATGACAACCCTCCCCAAAGGTATGACAACCCTCCCCAAAGGTTTGACAACCCTCCCCAAAGGTTCGACAACCCTCCCCAAAGGTTTGACAACCCTCCCCAAAGGTTAGACAACCCTCCCCAAAGGTTTGACAACCCTCCCCAAAGGTTTGGCAACCCTCCCCAAAGGTTCGACAACCCTCCCCAAAGTTTCGACAACCCTCCCCAGAGGTTTGACAACCCTCCCCAAAGGTTAGACAACCCTGCCCAAAGGTTCCACAACCCTCCCAAAAGGTTCCACAACCCTCCCCAAAGGTTCCACAACCCTCCACAAAGGTTCCACAACCCTCCCCAAAGGTTCCACAACCCTCCCCAAAGGTTCCACAACCCTCCCCAAAGTGTCCACAACCCTCCACAAAGGTTAGACAACCCTCCCCAAAGGTTCCACAACCCTCCACAAAGGTTCGACAACCCTCCACAAAGGTTTGACAACCCTCCCCAAAGGTTTGACAACCCTCCCCAAAGGTTTGACAACCCTCCCCAAAGGTATGACAACCCTCCCCAAAGGTTAGACAACCCTGCCCAAAGGCTCCACAACCCTCCCCAAAGGTTCCACAACCCTCCCCAAAGGTTAGACAATCCTCCCCAAAGTTTCCACAACCCTCCCCAAAGGTAAGACAACCCTCCCGAAAGGTTCCGCAACCCTCCCCAAAGGTTCCACAACCCTTCCCAAAGGTAAGACAACCCTCCCCAAAGGTTCCGCAACCCTCCCCAAAGGTTCGACAACCCTCCCCAAAGGTTAGACAACCCTCCCCAAAGGTTCAACAACCCTCCCCAAAGGTAAGACAACCCTCCCCAAAGGTTCCACAACCCCCCCCAAAGGTATGACAACCCTCCCCAAAGGTTTGACAACCCTCCCCAAAGGTGACAACCCTCCCCAAAGGTTCGACAACCCTCCCCAAAGGTTCCAAAACCGTCCCCAAAGGTTCCACAACCGTCCATAAAGGTTCCACAACCCTCCCCAAAAGTGTGACAACCGTCCCCAAAGGTTCCACAACCCACCCCAAAGGTTACACAACCCTCCCCAAAGGTTCCACAACCCCCCCCCCCCAAAGGTTACACAACCCTCCCCAAAGGTTCCACAACCCCCCCAAAGGTTCCACAACCCTCCCCAAAGGTTACACAACCGTCCCCAAATGTTCCACAACCCCCCCCCCCCAAAGGTTCCACAACCCTCCCCAAAGATTCCACAACCCTCCCCAAAGGTAAGACAACCCTCCCCAAAGGTTCCACAACCCTCCCCAAAGGTTCCACAACCCTCCCCAAAGGTTTGACAACCCTCCCAAAAGGTTCTACAACCCTCCCCAAAGGTTCCACAACCCTCCACAAAGGTTCGACAACCCTCCCCAAAGGTTCCACAACCCTCCCTAAAGGTTCCACAACCCTCCCCAAAGGTTCCACAACCCTCCCCAAAGGTTCCACAACCCTCCCTAAAGGTTCCACAACCCTCCCCAAAGTGTCCACAACCCTCCACAAAGGTTCGACAACCCTCCCCAAAGGTTCCACAACCTTCCACAAAGGTTCGACAACCCTCTCCAAAACTTCCACAACCCTCCCCAAAGGTTTGACAACCCTCCCCAAAGGTTCCACAACCCTCCCCAAAGGTTTGACAACCCTCCCCAAAGGTATGACAACCCTCCCCAAAGGTTAGACAACCCTGCCCGAAGGTTCCACAACCCTCCCCAAAGGTTCCACAACCCTCCCCAAAGGTTAGACAATCCTCCCCAAAGTTTCCACAACCCTCCCCAAAGGTAAGACAACCCTCCCGAAAGGTTCCGCAACCCTCCCCAAAGTTTCCACAACCCTTCCCAAAGGTAAGACAACCCTCCCCAAAGGTTCCGCAACCCTCCCCAAAGGTTCGACAACCCTCCCCAAAGGTTAGACAACCCTCCCCAAAGGTTTGACAACCCTCCCCAAAGGTAAGACAACCCTCCCCAAAGGTAAGACAGCCCTCCCCAAAGGTTAGACAACAATCCCCAAAGGTTTGACAACCCTACCCAAAGGTTCCACAACCCTCCCCAAAGGTTTGACAACCCTCCCCAAAGGTAAGACAACCCTCTCCAAAGGTTTGACAACCCCCCCCCCCAAAGGTATGACAACCCTCCCCAAAGGTATGACAACCCTCCCCAAAGGTATGACAACCCTCCCCAAAGGTTTGACAACCCTCCCCAATGGTTCGACAACCCTCCCCAAAGGTTTGACAACCCTCCCCAAAGGTTAGACAACCCTCCCCAAAGGTTTGACAACCCTCCCCAAAGGTTCGACAACCCTCCCCAAAGGTTCGACAACCCTCCCCAAAGGTTTGACAACCCTCCCCAAAGGTTTGACAACCCTCCCCAAAGGTTAGACAACCCTGCCCAAAGGTTTCACAACCCTCCCCAAAGGTTCCACAACCCTCCCCAAAGGTTCCACAACCCTCCACAAAGGTTCCACAACCCTCCCCAAAGGTTCCACAACCCTCCCCAAAGGTTCCACAACCCTCCCCAAAGTGTCCACAACCCTCCACAAAGGTTAGACAACCCTGCCCAAAGGTTCCACAACCCTCCCCAAAGGTTCCACAACCCTCCCCAAAGGTTAGACAATCCTCCCCAAAGTTTCCACAACCCTCCCCAAAGGTAAGAAAACCCTCCCGAAAGGTTCCGCAACCCTCCCCAAAGGTTCCACAACCCTTCCCAAAGGTAAGACAACCCTCCCCAAAGGTTCCGCAACCCTCCCCAAAGGTTCGACAACCCTCCCCAAAGGTTAGACAACCCTCCCCAAAGGTTTGACAACCCTCCCCAAAGATAAGACAAACCTCCCCAAAGGTAAGACAGCCCTCCCCAAAGGTTAGACAACAATCCCAAAAGGTTTGACAACCCTCCCCAAAGGTGCCACAACCCTCCCCAAAGGTTTGACAACCCTCCCCAAAGGTAAGACAACCCTCTCCAAAGGTTTGACAACCCCCCCCAAAGGTAAGACAACCCTCCCCAAAGGTAAGACAACCCTCCCCAAAGGTATGACAACCCTCCCCAAAGGTATGACAACCCTCCCCAAAGGTTCGACAACCCTCCCCAAAGGTTCGACAACCCTCCCCAAAGGTTCGACAACCCTCCCCAAAGGTTTGACAACCCTCCCCAAAGGTTAGACAACCCTCCCCAAAGGTTTGACAACCCTCCCCAAAGGTTCGACAACCCTCCCCAAAGGTTCGACAACCCTCCCCAAAGGTTCGACAACCCTCCCCAAAGGTTTGACAACCCTCCCCAAAGGTTTGACAACCCTCCCCAAAGGTTAGACAACCCTCCCCAAAGGTTCCACAACCCTCCCCAAAGGTTCCACAACCCTCCCCAAAGGTTAGACAATCCTCCCCAAAGTTTCCACAACCCTCCCCAAAGGTAAGACAACCCTCCCGAAAGGTTCCGCAACCCTCCCCAAAGGTTCCACAACCCTTCCCAAAGGTAAGACAACCCTCCCCAAAGGTTCCGCAACCCTCCCCAAAGGTTTGACAACCCTCCCCAAAGGTTAGACAACCCTCCCCAAAGGTTTGACAACCCTCCCCAAAGATAAGACAAACCTCCCCAAAGGTAAGACAGCCCTCCCCAAAGGTTAGACAACAATCCCCAAAGGTTTGACAACCCTCCCCAAAGGTGCCACAACCCTCCCCAAAGGTTTGACAACCCTCCCCAAAGGTTCCACAACCCTCTCCAAAGGTTTGACAACCCCCCCCAAAGGTAAGACAACCCTCCCCAAAGGTAAGACAACCCTCCCCAAAGGTATGACAACACTCCCCAAAGGTATGACAACCCTCCCCAAAGGTTTGACAACCCTCCCCAAAGGTTCGACAACCCTCCCCAAAGGTTTGACAACCCTCTCCAAAGGTTAGACAACCCTCCCCAAAGGTTTGACAACCCTCCCCAAAGGTTCGACAACCCTCCCCAAAGGTTCGACAACCCTCCCCAAAGGTTCGACAACCCTCCCCAAAGGTTTGACAACCCTCCCCAAAGGTTAGACAACCCTGCCCAAAGGTTCCACAACCCTCCCCAAAGGTTCCACAACCCTCCCCAAAGGTTAGACAACCCTCCCCAAAGTTTCCACAACCCTCCCCAAAGGTAAGACAACCCTCCCCAAAGGTTCCGCAACCCTCCCCAAAGGTTCCACAACCCTTCCCAAAGGTAAGACAACCCTCCCCAATGGTTCCGCAACACTCCCCAAAGGTTCGACAACCCTCCCCAAAGGTTAGACAATCCTCCCCAAAGGTTTGACAACCCTCCCCAAAGGTAAGACAACCCTCCCCAAAGGTAAAACAGCCCTCCCCAAAGGTTAGGCAACAATCCCCAAAGGTTTGACAACCCTCCCCAAAGGTTCGACAACCCTCCCCAAAGGTTGGACAACCCTCCCCAAAGGTTAGACAACCCTCCCCAAAGGTTCCACAAACCTCCCCTAAGGTTCGACAACCATCCCAAAAGGTTCCACAACCCTCCAAAAGGTTTGACAACCCTCCCCAAAGGTTCCACAACCCTCCCCAAAGGTATGACAATCCTCCCCAAAGGTTCCACAACCCTCCCCAAAGGTTTGACAAGCCTCCCCAAAGGTATGACAGCCCTCCCCAAAGGTTTGACAACCCTCCACAAAGGTATGACAACCCTCCCCAAAGGTTTGACAACCCTCCCCAAAGGTTCCACAACCCTCCCCAAAGGTTCGACAACCCTCCTCAAACGTTAGACAACCCTCCCCAAAGGTTTGACAACCCTCCCCAAAGGTAAGACAACCCTCCCCAAAGGTAAGACAGCCCTCCCCAAAGGTTAGACAACAATCCCCAAAGGTTTGACAACCCTCCCCAAAGGTTCGACAACCCTCCCCAAAGGTTCGACAACCCTCCCCAAAGGTTAGACAACCCTCCCCAAAGGTTCCACAACCCTCCCGAAAGGTTCGACAATCCTCCCCAAAGGTTCCACAACCCTCCAAAAGGTTTGACAACCCTCCCCAAAGGTTCCACAACCCTCCCCAAAGGTATGACAATCCTCCCCAAAGGTTCCACAACCCTCCCCAAAGGTTTGACAACCCTCCCCAAAGGTATGACAGCCCTCCCCAAAGGTTTGACAACCCTCCCCAAAGGTTTGACAACCCTCCCCAAAGGTTCGACAACCCTCCCCAAAGGTATGACAACCCTCCCCAAAGGTTTGACAACCCTCCCCAAAGGTTCCACAACCCTCCCCAAAGGTTCGACAACCCTCCCCAAAGGTTTGACAACCCTCCCCAAAGGTTCGACAACCCTCCCCAAAGGTTCCACAACCCTCCCCAAAGGTTCCACAACCCTCCCCAAAGGTTCCACAACCCTCCCCAAAGGTTCGACAACCCTCCCCAAAGGTTTGACAACCCTCCCCAAAGGTTCGACAACCCTCCCCAAAGGTTCCAAAACCCTCCCCAAAGGTTCGACAACCCTCCCCAAAGGTTCCACAACCCTCCCCAAAGTGCCATAACCCTCCCCAAAAGTTCCACAACCTTCCCCAAAGGTTCCACAACCCTCCCCAAAGGTTTGACAACCCTCCCCAAAGGTATGACAACCCTCCCCAAAGGTTCGACAATCCTCTCTCCCCAAAGGTTTGACAACCCTCCCCAAAGGTATGACAACCCTCCCCAAAGGTTCCACAACCCTCCCCAAAGGTATGACAATCCTCCCCAAAGGTTCCACAACCCTCCCCAAAGGTTTGACAACCCTCCCCAAAGGTATGACAGCCCTCCCCAAAGGTTTGACAACCCTCCCCAAAGGTTTGACAACCCTCCCCAAAGGTTCGACAACCCTCCCCAAAGGTATGACAACCCTCCCCAAAGGTTTGACAACCCTCCCCAAAGGTTCCACAACCCTCCCCAAAGGTTCGACAACCCTCCCCAAAGGTTTGACAACCCTCCCCAAAGGTTCGACAACCCTCCCCAAAGGTTCCACAACCCTCCCCAAAGGTTCCACAACCCTCCCCAAAGGTTCCACAACCCTCCCCAAAGGTTCGACAACCCTCCCCAAAGGTTTGACAACCCTCCCCAAAGGTTCGACAACCCTCCCCAAAGGTTCCAAAACCCTCCCCAAAGGTTCGACAACCCTCCCCAAAGGTTCCACAACCCTCCCCAAAGTGCCACAACCCTCCCCAAAAGTTCCACAACCTTCCCCAAAGGTTCCACAACCCTCCCCAAAGGTTTGACAACCCTCCCCAAAGGTATGACAACCCTCCCCAAAGGTTCGACAATCCTCTCTCCCCAAAGGTTTGACAACCCTCCCCAAAGGTATGACAACCCTCCCTAAAGGTTCGACAATCCTCTCTCCCCAAAGGTTTGACAACCCTCCCCAATGGTTTCGACAACCCTCCCCAAAGGTTCGACAACCCTCCCCAAAGGTTCCACAACCCTCCCCAAAGGTTTGACAACCCTCCCCAAAGGTATGACAGCCCTCCCCAAAGGTTCCACAACCCTCCCCAAAGGTTAGACAACCCTGCCCAAAGGTTCCACAACCCTCCCCAAAGGTTCCACAACCCTCCCCAAAGGTTAGACAATCCTCCCCAAAGTTTCCACAACCCTCCCCAAAGGTAAGACAACCCTCCCGAAAGGTTCCGCAACCCTCCCCAAAGTTTCCACAACCCTTCCCAAAGGTAAGACAACAATCCCCAAAGGTTCCGCAACCCTCCCCAAAGGTTCGACAACCCTCCCCAAAGGTTAGAAAACCCTCCCCAAAGGTTTGACAACCCTCCCCAAAGTTAAGACAGCCCTCCCCAAAGGTTAGACAACAATCCCCAAAGGTTTGACAACCCTCCCCAAAGGTTCCACAACCCTCCCCAAAGGTTTGACAACCCTCCCCAAAGGTAAGACAACCCTCTCCAAAGGTTTGACAACCCCCCCCAAAGGTATGACAACCCTCCCCAAAGGTATGACAACCCTCCCCCAAGGTATGACAACCCTCCCCAAAGGTTTGACAACCCTCCCCAAAGGTTCGACAACCCTCCCCAAAGGTTCGACAACCCTCCCCAAAGGTTAGACAACCCTCCCCAAAGGTTTGACAACCCTCCCCAAAGGTTCGACAACCCTCCCCAAAGGTTCGACAACCCTCCCCAAAGGTTCGACAACCCTCCCCAAAGGTTTGACAACCCTCCCCAAAGGTTAGACAACCCTGCCCAAAGGTTCCACAACCCTCCCCAAAGGTTCCACAACCCTCCCCAAAGGTTCCACAACCCTCCACAAAGGTTCCACAACCCTCCCCAAAGGTTCCACAACCCTCCCCAATGGTTCCACAACCCTCCCCAAAGTGTCCACAACCCTCCACAAAGGTTCGACAACCCTCCCCAAAGGTTCCACAACCCTCCACAAAGGTTCGACAACCCTCTCCAAAGGTTCCACAACCCTCCACAAAGGTAAGACAACCCTCCCGAAAGGTTCCGCAACCCTCCCCAAAGTTTCCACAACCCTTCCCAAAGGTAAGACAACCCTCCCCAAAGGTTCCGCAACCCTCCCCAAAGGTTCGACAACCCTCCCCAAAGGTTAGAAAACCCTCCCCAAAGGTTTGACAACCCTCCCCAAAGGTAAGACAGCCCTCCCCAAAGGTTAGACAACAATCCCCAAAGGTTTGACAACCCTCCCCAAAGGTTCCACAACCCTCCCCAAAGGTTTGACAACCCTCCCCAAAGGTAAGACAACCCTCTCCAAAGGTTTGACAACCCCCCCCAAAGGTATGACAACCCTCCCCAAAGGTATGACAACCCTCCCCCAAGGTATGACAACCCTCCCCAAAGGTTTGACAACCCTCCCCAAAGGTTCGACAACCCTCCCCAAAGGTTTGACAACCCTCCCCAAAGGTTAGACAACCCTCCCCAAAGGTTTGACAACCCTCCCCAAAGGTTCGACAACCCTCCCCAAAGGTTCGACAACCCTCCCCAAAGGTTCCACAACCGTCCCCAAAGGTTCCACAACCGTCCCCAAAGGTTCCACAACCCTCCACAAAGGTTCCACAACCCTCCCCAAAGGTTCCACAACCCTCCCCAATGGTTCCACAACCCTCCCCAAAGTGTCCACAACCCTCCACAAAGGTTCGACAACCCTCCCCAAAGGTTCCACAACCCTCCACAAAGGTTCGACAACCCTCTCCAAAGGTTCCACAACCCTCCACAAAGGTTTGACAACCCTCCCCAAAGGTTTGACAACCCTCCCCAAAGGTTTGACAACCCTCCCCAAAGGTTTGACAACCCTCCCCAAAAAGGTATGACAACCCTCCCCAAAGGTTAGACAACCCTGCCCAAAGGTTCCACAACCCTCCCCAAAGGTTCCACAACCCTCCCCAAAGGTTAGACAATACTCCCCAAAGTTTCCACAACCCTCCCCAAAGGTAAGCCAACCCTCCCGAAAGGTTCAGCAACCCTCCCCAAAGGTAAGACAACCCTCCCCAAAGGTAAGACAACCCTCCGGAAAGGTTCCGCAACCCTCCCCAAAGGTTCCACAACCCTTCCCAAAGGTAAGACAACCCTCCCCAAAGGTTCCGCAACCCTCCCCAAAGGTTCGACAACCCTCCCCAAAGGTTAGACAACCCTCCCCAAAGGTTTGACAACCCTCCCCAAAGGTAAGACAAACCTCCCCAAAGGTAAGACAGCCCTCCCCAAAGGTTAGACAACAATCCCCAAAGGTTTGACAACCCTCCCCAAAGGTAAGACAACCCTCTCCAAAGGTTTGACAACCCTCCCCAAAGGTTTGACAACCCTCCCCAAAGGTTTGACAACCCTCCCCAAAGGTTTGACAACCCTCCCCAAAGGTTTGACAACCCTCCCCAAAAAGGTATGACAACCCTCCCCAAAGGTTAGACAACCCTGCCCAAAGGTTCCACAATCCTCCCCAAAGTTTCCACAACCCTCCCCAAAGGTAAGACAACCCTCCCGAAAGGTTCCGCAACCCTCCCCAAAGGTTCCACAACCCTTCCCAAAGGTAAGACAACCCTCCCCAAAGGTTCCGCAACCCTCCCCAAAGGTTCGACAACCCTCCCCAAAGGTTAGACAACCCTCCCCAAAGGTTTGACAACCCTCCCCAAAGATAAGACAAACCTCCCCAAAGGTAAGACAGCCCTCCCCAAAGGTTAGACAACAATCCCCAAAGGTTTGACAACCCTCCCCAAAGGTGCCACAACCCTCCCCAAAGGTTTGACAACCCTCCCCAAAGGTAAGACAACCCTCTCCAAAGGTTTGACAACCCCCCCCAAAGGTAAGACAACCCTCCCCAAAGGTAAGACAACCCTCCCCAAAGGTATGACAACCCTCCCCAAAGGTATGACAACCCTCCCCAAAGGTTTGACAACCCTCCCCAAAGGTTCGACAACCCCCCCCAAAGGTTTGACAACCCTCCCCAAAGGTTAGACAACCCTCCCCAAAGGTTTGACAACCCTCCCCAAAGGTTCGACAACCCTCCCCAAAGGTTCGACAACCCTCCCCAAAGGTTCGACAACCCTCCCCAAAGGTTTGACAACCCTCCCCAAAGGTTAGACAACCCTGCCCAAAGGTTCCACAACCCTCCCCAAAGGTTCCACAACCCTCCCCAAAGGTTAGACAACCCTCCCCAAAGTTTCCACAACCCTCCCCAAAGGTAAGACAACCCTCCCCAAAGGTTCCGCAACCCTCCCCAAAGGTTCCACAACCCTTCCCAAAGGTAAGACAACCCTCCCCAATGGTTCCGCAACACTCCCCAAAGGTTCGACAACCCTCCCCAAAGGTTAGACAACCCTCCCCAAAGGTTTGACAACCCTCCCCAAAGGTAAGACAACCCTCCCCAAAGGTAAAACAGCCCTCCCCAAAGGTTAGGCAACAATCCCCAAAGGTTTGACAACCCTCCCCAAAGGTTCGACAACCCTCCCCAAAGGTTGGACAACCCTCCCCAAAGGTTAGACAACCCTCCCCAAAGGTTCCACAAACCTCCCCTAAGGTTCGACAACCATCCCAAAAGGTTCCACAACCCTCCAAAAGGTTTGACAACCCTCCCCAAAGGTTCCACAACCCTCCCCAAAGGTATGACAATCCTCCCCAAAGGTTCCACAACCCTCCCCAATGGTTTGACAACCCTCCCCAAAGGTATGACAGCCCTCCCCAAAGGTTTGACAACCCTCCCCAAAGGTTTGACAACCCTCCCCAAAGGTTTGACAACCCTCCACAAAGGTATGACAACCCTCCCCAAAGGTTTGACAACCCTCCCCAAAGGTTCCACAACCCTCCCCAAAGGTTCGACAACCCTCCTCAAACGTTAGACAACCCTCCCCAAAGGTTTGACAACCCTCCCCAAAGGTAAGACAACCCTCCCCAAAGGTAAGACAGCCCTCCCCAAAGGTTAGACAACAATCCCCAAAGGTTTGACAACCCTCCCCAAAGGTTCGACAACCCTCCCCAAAGGTTCGACAACCCTCCCCAAAGGTTAGACAACCCTCCCCAAAGGTTCCACAACCCTCCCGAAAGGTTCGACAACCCTCCCCAAAGGTTCCACAACCCTCCAAAAGGTTTGACAACCCTCCCCAAAGGTTCCACAACCCTCCCCAAAGGTATGACAATCCTCCCCAAAGGTTCCACAACCCTCCCCAAAGGTTTGACAACCCTCCCCAAAGGTATGACAGCCCTCCCCAAAGGTTTGACAACCCTCCCCAAAGGTTTGACAACCCTCCCCAAAGGTTCGACAACCCTCCCCAAAGGTATGACAACCCTCCCCAAAGGTTTGACAACCCTCCCCAAAGGTTCCACAACCCTCCCCAAAGGTTCGACAACCCTCCCCAAAGGTTTGACAACCCTCCCCAAAGGTTCGACAACCCTCCCCAAAGGTTCCACAACCCTCCCCAAAGGTTCCACAACCCTCCCCAAAGGTTCGACAACCCTCCCCAAAGGTATGACAACCCTCCCCAAAGGTTTGACAACCCTCCCCAAAGGTTCGACAACCCTCCCCAAAGGTTCCACAACCCTCCCCAAAGGTTCGACAACCCTCCCCAAAGGTTCCACAACCCTCCCCAAAGTGCCACAACCCTCCCCAAAAGTTCCACAACCTTCCCCAAAGGTTCCACAACCCTCCCCAAAGGTTTGACAACCCTCCCCAAAGGTATGACAACCCTCCCCAAAGGTTCGACAATCCTCTCTCCCCAAAGGTTTGACAACCCTCCCCAAAGGTATGACAACCCTCCCTAAAGGTTCGACAATCCTCTCTCCCCAAAGGTTTGACAACCCTCCCCAATGGTTTCGACAACCCTCCCCAAAGGTTCGACAACCCTCCCCAAAGGTTCCACAACCCTCCCCAAAGGTTTGACAACCCTCCCCAAAGGTATGACAGCCCTCCCCAAAGGTTCCACAACCCTCCCCAAAGGTTAGACAACCCTGCCCAAAGGTTCCACAACCCTCCCCAAAGGTTCCACAACCCTCCCCAAAGGTTAGACAATCCTCCCCAAAGTTTCCACAACCCTCCCCAAAGGTAAGACAACCCTCCCGAAAGGTTCCGCAACCCTCCCCAAAGTTTCCACAACCCTTCCCAAAGGTAAGACAACCCTCCCCAAAGGTTCCGCAACCCTCCCCAAAGGTTCGACAACCCTCCCCAAAGGTTAGACAACCCTCCCCAAAGGTTTGACAACCCTCCCCAAAGGTAAGACAGCCCTCCCCAAAGGTTAGACAACAATCCCCAAAGGTTTGACAACCCTCCCCAAAGGTTCCACAACCCTCCCCAAAGGTTTGACAACCCTCCCCAAAGGTAAGACAACCCTCTCCAAAGGTTTGACAACCCCCCCCAAAGGTATGACAACCCTCCCCAAAGGTATGACAACCCTCCCCCAAGGTATGACTACCCTCCCCAAAGGTTTGACAACCCTCCCCAAAGGTTCGACAACCCTCCCCAAAGGTTTGACAACCCTCCCCAAAGGTTAGACAACCCTCCCCAAAGGTTTGACAACCCTCCCCAAAGGTTCGACAACCCTCCCCAAAGGTTCGACAACCCTCCCCAAAGGTTCGACAACCCTCCCCAAAGGTTTGACAACCCTCCCCAAAGGTTAGACAACCCTGCCCAAAGGTTCCACAACCCTCCCCAAAGGTTCCACAACCCTCCCCAAAGGTTCCACAACCCTCCACAAAGGTTCCACAACCCTCCCCAAAGGTTCCACAACCCTCCCCAATGGTTCCACAACCCTCCCCAAAGTGTCCACAACCCTCCACAAAGGTTCGACAACCCTCCCCAAAGGTTCGACAACCCTCCACAAAGGTTCGAGAACCCTCTCCAAAGGTTCCACAACCCTCCACAAAGGTTTGACAACCCTCCCCAAAGGTTTGACAACCCTCCCCAAAGGTTTGACAACCCTCCCCAAAGGTTTGACAACCCTCCCCAAAAAGGTATGACAACCCTCCCCAAAGGTTAGACAACCCTGCCCAAAGGTTCCACAACCCTCCCCAAAGGTTCCACAACCCTCCCCAAAGGTTAGACAATCCTCCCCAAAGTTTCCACAACCCTCCCCAAAGGTAAGACAACCCTCCCGAAAGGTTCCGCAACCCTCCCCAAAGGTAAGACAACCCTCCCCAAAGGTAAGACAACCCTCCCGAAAGGTTCCGCAACCCTCCCCAAAGGTTCCACAACCCTTCCCAAAGGTAAGACAACCCTCCCCAAAGGTTCCGCAACCCTCCCCAAAGGTTCGACAACCCTCCCCAAAGGTTAGACAACCCTCCCCAAAGGTTTGACAACCCTCCCCAAAGGTAAGACAAACCTCCCCAAAGGTAAGACAGCCCTCCCCAAAGGTTAGACAACAATCCCCAAAGGTTTGACAACCCTCCCCAAAGGTAAGACAACCCTCTCCAAAGGTTTGACAACCCTCCCCAAAGGTTAGACAACCCTGCCCAAATGTTCCACAACCCTCCCCAAAGGTTCCACAACCCTCCCCAAAGGTTAGACAATCCTCCCCAAAGTTTCCACAACCCTCCCCAAAGGTTCCACAACCCTCCCCAAAGGTTAGACAACAATCCCCAAAGGTTCCACAACCCTCCCCAAAGGTTCCACAACCCTCCCCAAAGGTTAGACAACCCTCCCCAAAGGTTAGACAACCCTCCCCAAAGGTTCGACAACCCTCCCCAAAGGTTGGACAACCCTCCCCAAAGGTTAGACAACCCTCCCCAAAGGTTCCACAAACCTCCCCTAAGGTTCCACAACCATCCCAAAAGGTTCCACAACCCTCCAAAAGGTTTGACAACCCTCCCCAAAGGTTCCACAACCCTCCCCAAAGGTATGACAATCCTCCCCAAAGGTTCCACAACCCTCCCCAAAGGTTTGACAACCCTCCCCAAAGGTATGACAGCCCTCCCCAAAGGTTTGACAACCCTCCCCAAAGGTTTGACAACCCTCCCCAAAGGTTCGACAACCCTCCCCAAAGGTTCGACAACCCTCCCCAAAGGTTAGACAACCCTCCCCAAAGGTTCCACAACCCTCCCGAAAGGTTCGACAATCCTCCCCAAAGGTTCCACAACCCTCCAAAAGGTTTGACAACCCTCCCCAAAGGTTCCACAACCCTCCCCAAAGGTATGACAATCCTCCCCAAAGGTTCCACAACCCTCCCCAAAGGTTTGACAACCCTCCCCAAAGGTATGACAGCCCTCCCCAAAGGTTTGACAACCCTCCCCAAAGGTTTGACAACCCTCCCCAAAGGTTCGACAACCCTCCCCAAAGGTATGACAACCCTCCCCAAAGGTTTGACAACCCTCCCCAAAGGTTTGACAACCCTCCCCAAAGGTTCGACAACCCTCCCCAAAGGTTTGACAACCCTCCCCAAAGGTTCCACAACCCTCCCCAAAGGTTCCACAACCCTCCCCAAAGGTTCCACAACCCTCCCCAAAGGTTCGACAACCCTCCCCAAAGGTATGACAACCCTCCCCAAAGGTTTGACAACCCTCCCCAAAGGTTCGACAACCCTCCCCAAAGGTTCCACAACCCTCCCCAAAGGTTCGACAACCCTCCCCAAAGGTTCCACAACCCTCCCCAAAGTGCCACAACCCTCCCCAAAAGTTCCACAACCTTCCCCAAAGGTTCCACAACCCTCCCCAAAGGTTTGACAACCCTCCCCAAAGGTATGACAACCCTCCCCAAAGGTTCGACAATCCTCTCTCCCCAAAGGTTTGACAACCCTCCCCAAAGGTATGACAACCCTCCCTAAAGGTTCGACAATCCTCTCTCCCCAAAGGTTTGACAACCCTCCCCAATGGTTTCGACAACCCTCCCCAAAGGTTCGACAACCCTCCCCAAAGGTTCCACAACCCTCCCCAAAGGTTTGACAACCCTCCCCAAAGGTATGACAGCCCTCCCCAAAGGTTCCACAACCCTCCCCAAAGGTTAGACAACCCTGCCCAAAGGTTCCACAACCCTCCCCAAAGGTTCCACAACCCTCCCCAAAGGTTAGACAATCCTCCCCAAAGTTTCCACAACCCTCCCCAAAGGTAAGACAACCCTCCCGAAAGGTTCCGCAACCCTCCCCAAAGTTTCCACAACCCTTCCCAAAGGTAAGACAACCCTCCCCAAAGGTTAGACAACCCCCCCCAAAGGTTTGACAACCCTCCCCAAAGGTAAGACAGCCCTCCCCAAAGGTTAGACAACAATCCCCAAAGGTTTGACAACCCTCCCCAAAGGTTCCACAACCCTCCCCAAAGGTTTGACAACCCTCCCCAAAGGTTAGACAACCCTCTCCAAAGGTTTGACAACCCCCCCCAAAGGTATGACAACCCTCCCCAAAGGTATGACAACCCTCCCCAAAGGTATGACAACCCTCCCCAAAGGTTTGACAACCCTCCCCAAAGGTTCGACAACCCTCCCCAAAGGTTTGACAACCCTCCCCAAAGGTTAGACAACCCTCCCCAAAGGTTTGACAACCCTCCCCAAAGGTTCGACAACCCTCCCCAAAGGTTCGACAACCCTCCCCAAAGGTTTGACAACCCTCCCCAAAGGTTTGACAACCCTCCCCAAAGGTTAGACAACCCTGCCCAAAGGTTCCACAACCCTCCCCAAAGGTTCCACAACCCTCCCCAAAGGTTCCACAACCCTCCACAAAGGTTCCACAACCCTCCCCAAAGGTTCCACAACCCTCCCCAATGGTTCCACAACCCTCCCCAAAGTGTCCACAACCCTCCACAAAGGTTCGACAACCCTCCCCAAAGGTTCCACAACCCTCCACAAAGGTTTGACAACCCTCCCCAAAGGTTTGACAACCCTCCCCAAAGGTTCCACAACCCTCCCCAAAGGTTTGACAACCCTCCCCAAAGGTATGACAACCCTCTCCAAAGGTTTGACAACCCCCCCCAAAGGTATGACAACCCTCCCCAAAGGTATGACAACCCTCCCCAAAGGTATGACAACCCTCCCCAAAGGTTTGACAACCCTCCCCAAAGGTTCGACAACCCTCCCCAAAGGTTTGACAACCCTCCCCAAAGGTTAGACAACCCTCCCCAAAGGTTTGACAACCCTCCCCAAAGGTTAGACAACAATCCCCAAAGGTTCCACAACCCTCCCCAAAGGTTCCACAACCCTCCCCAAAGGTTAGACAACCCTCCCCAAAGGTTAGACAACCCTCCCCAAAGGTTCGACAACCCTCCCCAAAGGTTGGACAACCCTCCCCAAAGGTTAGACAACCCTCCCCAAAGGTTCCACAAACCTCCCCTAAGGTTCCACAACCATCCCAAAAGGTTCCACAACCCTCCAAAAGGTTTAACAACCCTCCCCAAAGGTTCCACAACCCTCCCCAAAGGTATGACAATCCTCCCCAAAGGTTCCACAACCCTCCCCAAAGGTTTGACAACCCTCCCCAAAGGTATGACAGCCCTCCCCAAAGGTTTGACAACCCTCCCCAAAGGTTTGACAACCCTCCCCAAAGGTTTGACAACCCTCCACAAAGGTATGACAACCCTCCCCAAAGGTTTGACAACCCTCCCCAAAGGTTCCACAACCCTCCCCAAAGGTTCGACAACCCTCCTCAAACGTTAGACAACCCTCCCCAAAGGTTTGACAACCCTCCCCAAAGGAAAGACAACCCTCCCCAAAGGTAAGACAGCTCTCCCCAAAGGTTAGACAACCCTCCCCAAAGGTTTGACAACCCTCCCCAAAGGTTCCACAACCCTCCCCAAAGGTTCGACAACCCTCCCCAAAGGTTTGACAACCCTCCCCAAAGGTTCGACAACCCTCCCCAAAGGTTCCACAACCCTCCCAAAAGGTTCCACAACCCTCCCCAAAGGTTCGACAACCCTCCCCAAAGGTATGACAACCCTCCCCAAAGGTTTGACAACCCTCCCCAAAGGTTCGACAACCCTCCCCAAAGGTTCCACAACCCTCCCCAAAGGTTCGACAACCCTCCCCAAAGGTTCCACAACCCTCCCCAAAGTGCCACAACCCTCCCCAAAAGTTCCACAACCTTCCCCAAAGGTTCCACAACCCTCCCCAAAGGTTTGACAACCCTCCCCAAAGGTATGACAACCCTCCCCAAAGGTTCGACAATCCTCTCTCCCCAAAGGTTTGACAACCCTCCCCAAAGGTATGACAACCCTCCCTAAAGGTTCGACAATCCTCTCTCCCCAAAGGTTTGACAACCCTCCCCAATGGTTTCGACAACCCTCCCCAAAGGTTTGACAACCCTCCCCAAAGGTTCCACAACCCTCCCCAAAGGTTTGACAACCCTCCCCAAAGGTATGACAGCCCTACCCAAAGGTTCCACAACCCTCCCCAAAGGTTAGACAACCCTGCCCAAAGGTTCCACAACCCTCCCCAAAGGTTCCACAACCCTCCCCAAAGGTTAGACAATCCTCCCCAAAGTTTCCACAACCCTCCCCAAAGGTAAGACAACCCTCCCGAAAGGTTCCGCAACCCTCCCCAAAGTTTCCACAACCCTTCCCAAAGGTAAGACAACCCTCCCCAAAGGTTCCGCAACCCTCCCCAAAGGTTCGACAACCCTCCCCAAAGGTTAGACAACCCTCCCCAAAGGTTTGACAACCCTCCCCAAAGGTAAGACAGCCCTCCCCAAAGGTTAGACAACAATCCCCAAAGGTTTGACAACCCTCCCCAAAGGTTCCACAACCCTCCCCAAAGGTTTGACAACCCTCCCCAAAGGTAAGACAACCCTCTCCAAAGGTTTGACAACCCCCCCCAAAGGTATGACAACCCTCCCCAAAGGTATGACAACCCTCCCCCAAGGTATGACAACCCTCCCCAAAGGTTTGACAACCCTCCCCAAAGGTTCGACAACCCTCCCCAAAGGTTTGACAACCCTCCCCAAAGGTTAGACAACCCTCCCCAAAGGTTTGACAACCCTCCCCAAAGGTTCGACAACCCTCCCCAAAGGTTCGACAACCCTCCCCAAAGGTTAGACAACCCTGCCCAAAGGTTCCACAACCCTCCCCAAAGGTTCCACAACCCTCCCCAAAGGTTCCACAACCCTCCACAAAGGTTCCACAACCCTCCCCAAAGGTTCCACAACCCTCCCCAATGGTTCCACAACCCTCCCCAAAGTGTCCACAACCCTCCACAAAGGTTCGACAACCCTCCCCAAAGGTTCGACAACCCTCCACAAAGGTTCGACAACCCTCTCCAAAGGTTCCACAACCCTCCACAAAGGTTTGACAACCCTCCCCAAAGGTTTGACAACCCTCCCCAAAGGTTTGACAACCCTCCCCAAAGGTTTGACAACCCTCCCCAAAAAGGTATGACAACCCTCCCCAAAGGTTAGACAACCCTGCCCAAAGGTTCCACAACCCTCCCCAAAGGTTCCACAACCCTCCCCAAAGGTTAGACAATCCTCCCCAAAGTTTCCACAACCCTCCCCAAAGGTAAGACAACCCTCCCGAAAGGTTCCGCAACCCTCCCCAAAGGTAAGACAACCCTCCCCAAAGGTAAGACAACCCTCCCGAAAGGTTCCGCAACCCTCCCCAAAGGTTCCACAACCCTTCCCAAAGGTAAGACAACCCTCCCCAAAGGTTCCGCAACCCTCCCCAAAGGTTCGACAACCCTCCCCAAAGGTTAGACAACCCTCCCCAAAGGTTTGACAACCCTCCCCAATGGTAAGACAAACCTCCCCAAAGGTAAGACAGCCCTCCCCAAAGGTTAGACAACAATCCCCAAAGGTTTGACAACCCTCCCCAAAGGTAAGACAACCCTCTCCAAAGGTTTGACAACCCTCCCCAAAGGTTAGACAACCCTGCCCAAAGGTTCCACAATCCTCCCCAAAGGTTCCACAACCCTCCCCAAAGGTTAGACAATCCTCCCCAAAGTTTCCACAACCCTCCCCAAAGGTTCCACAACCCTCCCCAAAGGTTAGACAACAATCCCCAAAGGTTCCACAACCCTCCCCAAAGGTTCCACAACCCTCCCCAAAGGTTAGACAACCCTCCCCAAAGGTTAGACAACCCTCCCCAAAGGTTCGACAACCCTCCCCAAAGGTTGGACAACCCTCCCCAAAGGTTAGACAACCCTCCCCAAAGGTTCCACAAACCTCCCCTAAGGTTCCACAACCATCCCAAAAGGTTCCACAACCCTCCAAAAGGTTTGACAACCCTCCCCAAAGGTTCCACAACCCTCCCCAAAGGTATGACAATCCTCCCCAAAGGTTCCACAACCCTCCCCAAAGGTTTGACAACCCTCCCCAAAGGTATGACAGCCCTCCCCAAAGGTTTGACAACCCTCCCCAAAGGTTTGACAACCCTCCCCAAAGGTTTGACAACCCTCCACAAAGGTATGACAACCCTCCCCAAAGGTTTGACAACCCTCCCCAAAGGTTCCACAACCCTCCCCAAAGGTTCGACAACCCTCCTCAAACGTTAGACAACCCTCCCCAAAGGTTTGACAACCCTCCCCAAAGGTAAGACAACCCTCCCCAAAGGTAAGACAGCTCTCCCCAAAGGTTAGACAACAATCCCCAAAGGTTTGACAACCCTCCCCAAAGGTTCGACAACCCTCCCCAAAGGTTCGACAACCCTCCCCAAAGGTTAGACAACCCTCCCCAAAGGTTCCACAACCCTCCCGAAAGGTTCGACAATCCTCCCCAAAGGTTCCACAACCCTCCAAAAGGTTTGACAACCCTCCCCAAAGGTTCCACAACCCTCCCCAAAGGTATGACAATCCTCCCCAAAGGTTCCACAACCCTCCCCAAAGGTTTGACAACCCTCCCCAAAGGTATGACAGCCCTCCCCAAAGGTTTGACAACCCTCCCCAAAGGTTTGACAACCCTCCCCAAAGGTTCGACAACCCTCCCCAAAGGTATGACAACCCTCCCCAAAGGTTTGACAACCCTCCCCAAAGGTTTGACAACCCTCCCCAAAGGTTCGACAACCCTCCCCAAAGGTTTGACAACCCTCCCCAAAGGTTCCACAACCCTCCCCAAAGGTTCCACAACCCTCCCCAAAGGTTCCACAACCCTCCCCAAAGGTTCGACAACCCTCCCCAAAGGTATGACAACCCTCCCCAAAGGTTTGACAACCCTCCCCAAAGGTTCGACAACCCTCCCCAAAGGTTCCACAACCCTCCCCAAAGGTTCGACAACCCTCCCCAAAGGTTCCACAACCCTCCACAAAGTGCCACAACCCTCCCCAAAAGTTCCACAACCTTCCCCAAAGGTTCCACAACCCTCCCCAAAGGTTTGACAACCCTCCCCAAAGGTATGACAACCCTCCCCAAAGGTTCGACAATCCTCTCTCCCCAAAGGTTTGACAACCCTCCCCAAAGGTATGACAACCCTCCCTAAAGGTTCGACAATCCTCTCTCCCCAAAGGTTTGACAACCCTCCCCAATGGTTTCGACAACCCTCCCCAAAGGTTCGACAACCCTCCCCAAAGGTTCCACAACCCTCCCCAAAGGTTCCACAACCCTCCCCAAAGGTTTGACAACCCTCCCCAAAGGTATGACAGCCCTCCCCAAAGGTTCCACAACCCTCCCCAAAGGTTAGACAACCCTGCCCAAAGGTTCCACAACCCTCCCAAAAGGTTCCACAACCCTCCCCAAAGGTTAGACAATCCTCCCCAAAGTTTCCACAACCCTCCCCAAAGGTAAGACAACCCTCCCGAAAGGTTCCGCAACCCTCCCCAAAGTTTCCACAACCCTTCCCAAAGGTAAGACAACCCTCCCCAAAGGTTAGACAACCCCCCCCAAAGGTTTGACAACCCTCCCCAAAGGTAAGACAGCCCTCCCCAAAGGTTAGACAACAATCCCCAAAGGTTTGACAACCCTCCCCAAAGGTTCCACAACCCTCCCCAAAGGTTTGACAACCCTCCCCAAAGGTAAGACAACCCTCTCCAAAGGTTTGACAACCCCCCCCAAAGGTATGACAACCCTCCCCAAAGGTATGACAACCCTCCCCAAAGGTATGACAACCCTCCCCAAAGGTTTGACAACCCTCCCCAAAGGTTCGACAACCCTCCCCAAAGGTTTGACAACCCTCCCCAAAGGTTAGACAACCCTCCCCAAAGGTTTGACAACCCTCCCCAAAGGTTCGACAACCCTCCCCAAAGGTTCGACAACCCTCCCCAAAGGTTCGACAACCCTCCCCAAAGGTTTGACAACCCTCCCCAAAGGTTAGACAACCCTGCCCAAAGGTTCCGCAACCCTCCCCAAA
Organism: Salvelinus fontinalis; assembly: GCF_029448725.1. NCBI lineage: Eukaryota > Metazoa > Chordata > Actinopteri > Salmoniformes > Salmonidae > Salvelinus > Salvelinus fontinalis. The sequence continues at coordinate 6,780,086 of NC_074690.1, forward strand.
GGTTCCACAACCCTCCCCAAAGGTTCCACAACCCTCCACAAAGGTTCCACAACCCTCCCCAAAGGTTCCACAACCCTCCCCAATGGTTCCACAACCCTCCCCAAAGTGTCCACAACCCTCCACAAAGGTTCGACAACCCTCCCCAAAGGTTCCACAACCCTCCACAAAGGTTTGACAACCCTCCCCAAAGGTTTGACAACCCTCCCCAAAGGTTCCACAACCCTCCCCAAAGGTTTGACAACCCTCCCCAAAGGTATGACAACCCTTCCCAAAGGTTTGACAACCCCCCCCAAAGGTATGACAACCCTCCCCAAAGGTATGACAACCCTCCCCAAAGGTATGACAACCCTCCCCAAAGGTTTGACAACCCTCCCCAAAGGTTCGACAACCCTCCCCAAAGGTTTGACAACCCTCCCCAAAGGTTAGACAACCCTCCCCAAAGGTTTGACAACCCTCCCCAAAGGTTAGACAACAATCCCCAAAGGTTCCACAACCCTCCCCAAAGGTTCCACAACCCTCCCCAAAGGTTAGACAACCCTCCCCAAAGGTTAGACAACCCTCCCCAAAGGTTCGACAACCCTCCCCAAAGGTTGGACAACCCTCCCCAAAGGTTAGACAACCCTCCCCAAAGGTTCCACAAACCTCCCCAAAGGTATGACAATCCTCCCCAAAGGTTCCACAACCCTCCCCAAAGGTTTGACAACCCTCCCCAAAGGTATGACAGCCCTCCCCAAAGGTTTGACAACCCTCCCCAAAGGTTTGACAACCCTCCCCAAAGGTTTGACAACCCTCCACAAAGGTATGACAACCCTCCCCAAAGGTTTGACAACCCTCCCCAAAGGTTCCACAACCCTCCCCAAAGGTTCGACAACCCTCCTCAAACGTTAGACAACCCTCCCCAAAGGTTTGACAACCCTCCCCAAAGGTTTGACAACCCTCCCCAAAGGTAAGACAACCCTCCCCAAAGGTAAGACAGCTCTCCCCAAAGGTTAGACAACAATCCCCAAAGGTTTGACAACCCTCCCCAAAGGTTCGACAACCCTCCCCAAAGGTTCGACAACCCTCCCCAAAGGTTAGACAACCCTCCCCAAAGGTTCCACAACCCTCCCGAAAGGTTCGACAATCCTCCCCAAAGGTTCCACAACCCTCCAAAAGGTTTGACAACCCTCCCCAAAGGTTCCACAACCCTCCCCAAAGGTATGACAATCCTCCCCAAAGGTTCCACAACCCTCCCCAAAGGTTTGACAACCCTCCCCAAAGGTATGACAGCCCTCCCCAAAGGTTTGACAACCCTCCCCAAAGGTTTGACAACCCTCCCCAAAGGTTCGACAACCCTCCCCAAAGGTATGACAACCCTCCCCAAAGGTTTGACAACCCTCCCCAAAGGTTTGACAACCCTCCCCAAAGGTTCGACAACCCTCCCCAAAGGTTTGACAACCCTCCCCAAAGGTTCCACAACCCTCCCCAAAGGTTCCACAACCCTCCCCAAAGGTTCCACAACCCTCCCCAAAGGTTCCACAACCCTCCCCAAAGGTTCGACAACCCTCCCCAAAGGTATGACAACCCTCCCCAAAGGTTTGACAACCCTCCCCAAAGGTTCGACAACCCTCCCCAAAGGTTCCACAACCCTCCCCAAAGGTTCGACAACCCTCCCCAAAGGTTCCACAACCCTCCCCAAAGTGCCACAACCCTCCCCAAAAGTTCCACAACCTTCCCCAAAGGTTCCACAACCCTCCCCAAAGGTTTGACAACCCTCCCCAAAGGTATGACAACCCTCCCCAAAGGTTCGACAATCCTCTCTCCCCAAAGGTTTGACAACCCTCCCCAAAGGTATGACAACCCTCCCTAAAGGTTCGACAATCCTCTCTCCCCAAAGGTTTGACAACCCTCCCCAATGGTTTCGACAACCCTCCCCAAAGGTTCGACAACCCTCCCCAAAGGTTCCACAACCCTCCCCAAAGGTTTGACAACCCTCCCCAAAGGTATGACAGCCCTCCCCAAAGGTTCCACAACCCTCCCCAAAGGTTAGACAACCCTGCCCAAAGGTTCCACAACCCTCCCCAAAGGTTCCACAACCCTCCCCAAAGGTTAGACAATCCTCCCCAAAGTTTCCACAACCCTCCCCAAAGGTAAGACAACCCTCCCGAAAGGTTCCGCAACCCTCCCCAAAGTTTCCACAACCCTTCCCAAAGGTAAGACAACCCTCCCCAAAGGTTAGACAACCCCCCCCAAAGGTTTGACAACCCTCCCCAAAGGTAAGACAGCCCTCCCCAAAGGTTAGACAACAATCCCCAAAGGTTTGACAACCCTCCCCAAAGGTTCCACAACCCTCCCCAAAGGTTTGACAACCCTCCCCAAAGGTAAGACAACCCTCTCCAAATGTTTGACAACCCCCCCAAAGGTATGACAACCCTCCCCAAAGGTATGACAACCCTCCCCAAAGGTATGACAACCCTCCCCAAAGGTTTGACAACCCTCCCCAAAGGTTCGACAACCCTCCCCAAAGGTTTGACAACCCTCCCCAAAGGTTAGACAACCCTCCCCAAAGGTTTGACAACCCTCCCCAAAGGTTCGACAACCCTCCCCAAAGGTTCGACAACCCTCCCCAAAGGTTTGACAACCCTCCCCAAAGGTTTGACAACCCTCCCCAAAGGTTCGACAACCCTCCCCAAAGGTTCGACAACCCTCCCCAAAGGTTTGACAACCCTCCCCAAAGGTTTGACAACCCTCCCCAAAGGTTAGACAACCCTGCCCAAAGGTTCCACAACCCTCCCCAAAGGTTCCACAACCCTCCCCAAAGGTTCCACAACCCTCCACAAAGGTTCCACAACCCTCCCCAAAGGTTCCACAACCCTCCCCAATGGTTCCACAACCCTCCCCAAAGTGTCCACAACCCTCCACAAAGGTTCGACAACCCTCCCCAAAGGTTCCACAACCCTCCACAAAGGTTTGACAACCCTCCCCAAAGGTTTGACAACCCTCCCCAAAGGTTCCACAACCCTCCCCAAAGGTTTGACAACCCTCCCCAAAGGTATGACAACCCTCTCCAAAGGTTTGACAACCCCCCCCAAAGGTATGACAACCCTCCCCAAAGTTATGACAACCCTCCCCAAAGGTATGACAACCCTCCCCAAAGGTTTGACAACCCTCCCCAAAGGTTCGACAACCCTCCCCAAAGGTTTGACAACCCTCCCCAAAGGTTAGACAACCCTCCCCAAAGGTTTGACAACCCTCCCCAAAGGTTCGACAACCCTCCCCAAAGGTTCGACAACCCTCCCCAAAGGTTCGACAACCCTCCCCAAAGGTTTGACAACCCTCCCCAAAGGTTAGACAACCCTGCCCAAAGGTTCCACAACCCTCCCCAAAGGTTCCACAACCCTCCCCAAAGGTTCCACAACCCTCCACAAAGGTTCCACAACCCTCCCCAAAGGTTCCACAACCCTCCCCAATGGTTCCACAACCCTCCCCAAAGTGTCCACAACCCTCCACAAAGGTTCGACAACCCTCCCCAAAGGTTCCACAACCCTCCACAAAGGTTCGACAACCCTCCCCAAAGGTTCCACAACCCTCCACAAAGGTTCGACAACCCTCTCCAAAGGTTCCACAACCCTCCACAAAGGTTTGACAACCCTCCCCAAAGGTTTGACAACCCTCCCCAAAGGTTTGACAACCCTCCCCAAAGGTTTGACAACCCTCCCCAAAAAGGTATGACAACCCTCCCCAAAGGTTAGACAACCCTGCCCAAAGGTTCCACAACCCTCCCCAAAGGTTCCACAACCCTCCCCAAAGGTTAGACAATCCTCCCCAAAGTTTCCACAACCCTCCCCAAAGGTAAGACAACCCTCCCGAAAGGTTCCGCAACCCTCCCCAAAGGTAAGACAACCCTCCCCAAAGGTAAGACAACCCTCCCGAAAGGTTCCGCAACCCTCCCCAAAGGTTCCACAACCCTTCCCAAAGGTAAGACAACCCTCCCCAAAGGTTCCGCAACCCTCCCCAAAGGTTCGACAACCCTCCCCAAAGGTTAGACAACCCTCCCCAAAGGTTTGACAACCCTCCCCAAAGGTAAGACAAACCTCCCCAAAGGTAAGACAGCCCTCCCCAAAGGTTAGACAACAATCCCCAAAGGTTTGACAACCCTCCCCAAAGGTTCCACAACCCTCCCCAAAGGTTTGACAACCCTCCCCAAAGGTAAGACAACCCTCTCCAAAGGTTTGACAACCCCCCCAAAGGTATGACAACCCTCCCCAAAGGTATGACAACCCTCCCCAAAGGTATGACAACCCTCCCCAAAGGTTTGACAACCCTCCCCAAAGGTTCGACAACCCTCCCCAAAGGTTTGACAACCCTCCCCAAAGGTTAGACAACCCTCCCCAAAGGTTTGACAACCCTCCCCAAAGGTTCGACAACCCTCCCCAAAGGTTCGACAACCCTCCCCAAAGGTTTGACAACCCTCCCCAAAGGTTTGACAACCCTCCCCAAAGGTTCGACAACCCTCCCCAAAGGTTCGACAACCCTCCCCAAAGGTTTGACAACCCTCCCCAAAGGTTTGACAACCCTCCCCAAAGGTTAGACAACCCTGCCCAAAGGTTCCACAACCCTCCCCAAAGGTTCCACAACCCTCCCCAAAGGTTCCACAACCCTCCACAAAGGTTCCACAACCCTCCCCAAAGGTTCCACAACCCTCCCCAATGGTTCCACAACCCTCCCCAAAGTGTCCACAACCCTCCACAAAGGTTCGACAACCCTCCCCAAAGGTTCCACAACCCTCCACAAAGGTTTGACAACCCTCCCCAAAGGTTTGACAACCCTCCCCAAAGGTTCCACAACCCTCCCCAAAGGTTTGACAACCCTCCCCAAAGGTATGACAACCCTCTCCAAAGGTTTGACAACCCCCCCCAAAGGTATGACAACCCTCCCCAAAGTTATGACAACCCTCCCCAAAGGTATGACAACCCTCCCCAAAGGTTTGACAACCCTCCCCAAAGGTTCGACAACCCTCCCCAAAGGTTTGACAACCCTCCCCAAAGGTTAGACAACCCTCCCCAAAGGTTTGACAACCCTCCCCAAAGGTTCGACAACCCTCCCCAAAGGTTCGACAACCCTCCCCAAAGGTTCGACAACCCTCCCCAAAGGTTTGACAACCCTCCCCAAAGGTTAGACAACCCTGCCCAAAGGTTCCACAACCCTCCCCAAAGGTTCCACAACCCTCCCCAAAGGTTCCACAACCCTCCACAAAGGTTCCACAACCCTCCCCAAAGGTTCCACAACCCTCCCCAATGGTTCCACAACCCTCCCCAAAGTGTCCACAACCCTCCACAAAGGTTCGACAACCCTCCCCAAAGGTTCCACAACCCTCCACAAAGGTTCGACAACCCTCCCCAAAGGTTCCACAACCCTCCACAAAGGTTCGACAACCCTCTCCAAAGGTTCCACAACCCTCCACAAAGGTTTGACAACCCTCCCCAAAGGTTTGACAACCCTCCCCAAAGGTTTGACAACCCTCCCCAAAGGTTTGACAACCCTCCCCAAAAAGGTATGACAACCCTCCCCAAAGGTTAGACAACCCTGCCCAAAGGTTCCACAACCCTCCCCAAAGGTTAGACAATCCTCCCCAAAGTTTCCACAACCCTCCCCAAAGGTAAGACAACCCTCCCGAAAGGTTCCGCAACCCTCCCCAAAGGTAAGACAACCCTCCCCAAAGGTAAGACAACCCTCCCGAAAGGTTCCGCAACCCTCCCCAAAGGTTCCACAACCCTTCCCAAAGGTAAGACAACCCTCCCCAAAGGTTCCGCAACCCTCCCCAAAGGTTCGACAACCCTCCCCAAAGGTTAGACAACCCTCCCCAAAGGTTTGACAACCCTCCCCAAAGGTAAGACAAACCTCCCCAAAGGTAAGACAGCCCTCCCCAAAGGTTAGACAACAATCCCCAAAGGTTTGACAACCCTCCCCAAAGGTAAGACAACCCTCTCCAAAGGTTTGACAACCCTCCCCAAAGGTTAGACAACCCTGCCCAAAGGTTCCACAACCCTCCCCAAAGGTTCCACAACCCTCCCCAAAGGTTGGACAACCCTCCCCAAAGGTTAGACAACCCTCCCCAAAGGTTCCACAAACCTCCCCTAAGGTTCGACAACCGTCCTAAAAGGTTCCACAACCCTCCAAAAGGTTTGACAACCCTCCCCAAACGTTCCACAACCCTCCCCAAAGGTATGACAATCCTCCCCAAAGGTTCCACAACCCTCCCCAAAGGTTTGACAACCCTCCCCAAAGGTATGACAGCCCTCCCCAAAGGTTTGACAACCCTCCCCAAAGGTTTGACAACCCTCCCCAAAGGTTTGACAACCCTCCACAAAGGTATGACAACCCTCCCCAAAGGTTTGACAACCCTCCCCAAAGGTTCCACAACCCTCCCCAAAGGTTCGACAACCCTCCTCAAACGTTAGACAACCCTCCCCAAAGGTTTGACAACCCTCCCCAAAGGTAAGACAACCCTCCCCAAAGGTAAGACAGCCCTCCCCAAAGGTTAGACAACAATCCCCAAAGGTTTGACAACCCTCCCCAAAGGTTCGACAACCCTCCCCAAAGGTTCGACAACCCTCCCCAAAGGTTAGACAACCCTCCCCAAAGGTTCCACAACCCTCCCGAAAGGTTCGACAATCCTCCCCAAAGGTTCCACAACCCTCCAAAAGGTTTGACAACCCTCCCCAAAGGTTCCACAACCCTCCCCAAAGGTATGACAATCCTCCCCAAAGGTTCCACAACCCTCCCCAAAGGTTTGACAACCCTCCCCAAAGGTATGACAGCCCTCCCCAAAGGTTTGACAACCCTCCCCAAAGGTTTGACAACCCTCCCCAAAGGTTCGACAACCCTCCCCAAAGGTATGACAACCCTCCCCAAAGGTTTGACAACCCTCCCCAAAGGTTCCACAACCCTCCCCAAAGGTTCGACAACCCTCCCCAAAGGTTTGACAACCCTCCCCAAAGGTTCGACAACCCTCCCCAAAGGTTCCACAACCCTCCCCAAAGGTTCCACAACCCTCCCCAAAGGTTCGACAACCCTCCCCAAAGGTATGACAACCCTCCCCAAAGGTTTGACAACCCTCCCCAAAGGTTCGACAACCCTCCCCAAAGGTTCCACAATCCTCCCCAAAGGTTCGACAACCCTCCCCAAAGGTTCCACAACCCTCCCCAAAGTGCCACAACCCTCCCCAAAAGTTCCGCAACCTTCCCCAAAGGTTCCACAACCCTCCCCAAAGGTTTGACAACCCTCCCCAAAGGTATGACAACCCTCCCCAAAGGTTCGACAATCCTCTCTCCCCAAAGGTTTGACAACCCTCCCCAAAGGTATGACAACCCTCCCTAAAGGTTCGACAATCCTCTCTCCCCAAAGGTTTGACAACCCTCCCCAATGGTTTCGACAACCCTCCCCAAAGGTTCGACAACCCTCCCCAAAGGTTCCACAACCCTCCCCAAAGGTTTGACAACCCTCCCCAAAGGTATGACAGCCCTCCCCAAAGGTTCCACAACCCTCCCCAAAGGTTAGACAACCCTGCCCAAAGGTTCCACAACCCTCCCCAAAGGTTCCACAACCCTCCCCAAAGGTTAGACAATCCTCCCCAAAGTTTCCACAACCCTCCCCAAAGGTAAGACAACCCTCCCGAAAGGTTCCGCAACCCTCCCCAAAGTTTCCACAACCCTTCCCAAAGGTAAGACAACCCTCCCCAAAGGTTCCGCAACCCTCCCCAAAGGTTCGACAACCCTCCCCAAAGGTTAGACAACCCTCCCCAAAGGTTTGACAACCCTCCCCAAAGGTAAGACAGCCCTCCCCAAAGGTTAGACAACAATCCCCAAAGGTTTGACAACCCTCCCCAAAGGTTCCACAACCCTCCCCAAAGGTTTGACAACCCTCCCCAAAGGTAAGACAACCCTCTCCAAAGGTTTGACAACCCCCCCAAAGGTATGACAACCCTCCCCAAAGGTATGACAACCCTCCCCAAAGGTTTGACAACCCTCCCCAAAGGTTCGACAACCCTCCCCAAAGGTTTGACAACCCTCCCCAAAGGTTAGACAACCCTCCCCAAAGGTTTGACAACCCTCCCCAAAGGTTCGACAACCCTCCCCAAAGGTTCGACAACCCTCCCCAAAGGTTTGACAACCCTCCCCAAAGGTTTGACAACCCTCCCCAAAGGTTAGACAACCCTGCCCAAAGGTTCCACAACCCTCCCCAAAGGTTCCACAACCCTCCCCAAAGGTTCCACAACCCTCCACAAAGGTTCCACAACCCTCCCCAAAGGTTCCACAACCCTCCCCAATGGTTCCACAACCCTCCCCAAAGTGTCCACAACCCTCCACAAAGGTTCGACAACCCTCCCCAAAGGTTCCACAACCCTCCACAAAGGTTCGACAACCCTCTCCAAAGGTTCCACAACCCTCCACAAAGGTTTGACAACCCTCCCCAAAGGTTTGACAACCCTCCCCAAAGGTTTGACAACCCTCCCCAAAGGTTTGACAACCCTCCCCAAAAAGGTATGACAACCCTCCCCAAAGGTTAGACAACCCTGCCCAAAGGTTCCACAACCCTCCCCAAAGGTTCCACAACCCTCCCCAAAGGTTAGACAATCCTCCCCAAAGTTTCCACAACCCTCCCCAAAGGTAAGACAACCCTCCCGAAAGGTTCCGCAACCCTCCCCAAAGGTAAGACAACCCTCCCCAAAGGTAAGACAACCCTCCCGAAAGGTTCCGCAACCCTCCCCAAAGGTTCCACAACCCTTCCCAAAGGTAAGACAACCCTCCCCAAAGGTTCCGCAACCCTCCCCAAAGGTTCGACAACCCTCCCCAAAGGTTAGACAACCCTCCCCAAAGGTTTGACAACCCTCCCCAAAGGTAAGACAAACCTCCCCAAAGGTAAGACAGCCCTCCCCAAAGGTTAGACAACAATCCCCAAAGGTTTGACAACCCTCCCCAAAGGTAAGACAACCCTCTCCAAAGGTTTGACAACCCTCCCCAAAGGTTAGACAACCCTGCCCAAAGGTTCCACAACCCTCCCCAAAGGTTCCACAACCCTCCCCAAAGGTTAGACAACCCTCCCCAAAGTTTCCACAACCCTCCCCAAAGGTTAGACAACCCTGCCCAAAGGTTCCACAACCCTCCCCAAAGGTTCCACAACCCTCCCCAAAGGTTAGACAACCCTCCCCAAAGTTTCCACAACCCTCCCCAAAGGTAAGACAACCCTCCCCAAAGGTTCCGCAACCCTCCCCAAAGGTTCCACAACCCTTCCCAAAGGTAAGACAACCCTCCCCAAAGGTAAGACAGCCCTCCCCAAAGGTTAGACAACAATCCCCAAAGGTTTGACAACCCTCCCCAAAGGTTCGACAACCCTCCCCAAAGGTTCGACAACCCTCCCCAAAGGTTAGACAACCCTCCCCAAAGGTTCCACAACCCTCCCCAAAGGTTCGACAATCCTCCCCAAAGGTTCCACAACCCTCCAAAAGGTTTGACAACCCTCCCCAAAGGTTCCACAACCCTCCCCAAAGGTATGACAATCCTCCCCAAAGGTTCGACAACCCTCCCCAAAGGTTAGACAACCCTCCCCAAAGGTTTGACAACCCTCCCCAAAGGTAAGACAAACCTCCCCAAAGGTAAGACAGCCCTCCCCAAAGGTTAGACAACAATCCCCAAAGGTTTGACAACCCTCCCCAAAGGTAAGACAACCCTCTCCAAAGGTTTGACAACCCTCCCCAAAGGTTAGACAACCCTGCCCAAAGGTTCCACAACCCTCCCCAAAGGTTCCACAACCCTCCCCAAAGGTTAGACAACCCTCCCCAAAGGTTCGACAACCCTCCCCAAAGGTTCCACAACCCTTCCCAAAGGTAAGACAACCCTCCCCAAAGGTTCCGCAACCCTCCCCAAAGGTTCGACAACCCTCCCCAAAGGTTAGACAACCCTCCCCAAAGGTTTGACAACCCTCCCCAAAGGTAAGACAACCCTCCCCAAAGGTAAGACAGCCCTCCCCAAAGGTTAGACAACAATCCCCAAAGGTTTGACAACCCTCCCCAAAGGTTCGACAACCCTCCCCAAAGGTTCGACAACCCTCCCCAAAGGTTAGACAACCCTCCCCAAAGGTTCCACAACCCTCCCGAAAGGTTCGACAATCCTCCCCAAAGGTTCCACAACCGTCCAAAAGGTTTGACAACCCTCCCCAAAGGTTCCACAACCCTCCCCAAAGGTATGACAATCCTCCCCAAAGGTTCCACAACCCTCCCCAAAGGTTTGACAACCCTCCCCAAAGGTATGACAGCCCTCTCCAAAGGTTTGACAACCCTCCCCAAAGGTTTGACAACCCTCCCCAAAGGTTCGACAACCCTCCCCAAAGGTATGACAACCCTCCCCAAAGGTTTGACAACCCTCCCCAAAGGTTCCACAACCCTCCCCAAAGGTTCGACAACCCTCCCCAAAGGTTTGACAACCCTCCCCAAAGGTTCGACAACCCTCCCCAAAGGTTCCACAACCCTCCCCAAAGGTATGACAATCCTCCCCAAAGGTTCGACAACCCTCCCCAAAGGTTAGACAACCCTCCCCAAAGGTTTGACAACCCTCCCCAAAGGTAAGACAAACCTCCCCAAAGGTAAGACAGCCCTCCCCAAAGGTTAGACAACAATCCCCAAAGGTTTGACAACCCTCCCCAAAGGTAAGACAACCCTCTCCAAAGGTTTGACAACCCTCCCCAAAGGTTAGACAACCCTGCCCAAAGGTTCCACAACCCTCCCCAAAGGTTCCACAACCCTCCCCAAAGGTTAGACAACCCTCCCCAAAGGTTCGACAACCCTCCCCAAAGGTTCCACAACCCTTCCCAAAGGTAAGACAACCCTCCCCAAAGGTTCCGCAACCCTCCCCAAAGGTTCGACAACCCTCCCCAAAGGTTAGACAACCCTCCCCAAAGGTTTGACAACCCTCCCCAAAGGTAAGACAACCCTCCCCAAAGGTAAGACAGCCCTCCCCAAAGGTTAGACAACAATCCCCAAAGGTTTGACAACCCTCCCCAAAGGTTCGACAACCCTCCCCAAAGGTTCGACAACCCTCCCCAAAGGTTAGACAACCCTCCCCAAAGGTTCCACAACCCTCCCGAAAGGTTCGACAATCCTCCCCAAAGGTTCCACAACCCTCCAAAAGGTTTGACAACCCTCCCCAAAGGTTCCACAACCCTCCCCAAAGGTATGACAATCCTCCCCAAAGGTTCCACAACCCTCCCCAAAGGTTTGACAACCCTCCCCAAAGGTATGACAGCCCTCTCCAAAGGTTTGACAACCCTCCCCAAAGGTTTGACAACCCTCCCCAAAGGTTCGACAACCCTCCCCAAAGGTATGACAACCCTCCCCAAAGGTTTGACAACCCTCCCCAAAGGTTCCACAACCCTCCCCAAAGGTTCGACAACCCTCCCCAAAGGTTTGACAACCCTCCCCAAAGGTTCGACAACCCTCCCCAAAGGTTCCACAACCCTCCCCAAAGGTTCCACAACCCTCCCCAAAGGTTCGACAACCCTCCCCAAAGGTATGACAACCCTCCCCAAAGGTTTGACAACCCTCCCCAAAGGTTCGACAACCCTCCCCAAAGGTTCCACAACCCTCCCCAAAGGTTCCACAACCCTCCCCAAAGGTTCCACAACCCTCCCCAAAGTGCCACAACCCTCCCCAAAAGTTCCGCAACCTTCCCCAAAGGTTCCACAACCCTCCCCAAAGGTTTGACAACCCTCCCCAAAGGTATGACAACCCTCCCCAAAGGTTCGACAATCCTCTCTCCCCAAAGGTTTGACAACCCTCCCCAAAGGTATGACAACCCTCCCTAAAGGTTCGACAATCCTCTCTCCCCAAAGGTTTGACAACCCTCCCCAATGGTTTCGACAACCCTCCCCAAAGGTTCGACAACCCTCCCCAAAGGTTCCACAACCCTCCCCAAAGGTTTGACAACCCTCCCCAAAGGTATGACAGCCCTCCCCAAAGGTTCCACAACCCTCCCCAAAGGTTAGACAACCCTGCCCAAAGGTTCCACAACCCTCCCCAAAGGTTCCACAACCCTCCCCAAAGGTTAGACAATCCTCCCCAAAGTTTCCACAACCCTCCCCAAAGGTAAGACAACCCTCCCGAAAGGTTCCGCAACCCTCCCCAAAGTTTCCACAACCCTTCCCAAAGGTAAGACAACCCTCCCCAAAGGTTCCGCAACCCTCCCCAAAGGTTCGACAACCCTCCCCAAAGGTTAGACAACCCTCCCCAAAGGTTTGACAACCCTCCCCAAAGGTAAGACAGCCCTCCCCAAAGGTTAGACAACAATCCCCAAAGGTTTGACAACCCTCCCCAAAGGTTCCACAACCCTCCCCAAAGGTTTGACAACCCTCCCCAAAGGTAAGACAACCCTCTCCAAAGGTTTGACAACCCCCCCAAAGGTATGACAACCCTCCCCAAAGGTATGACAACCCTCCCCAAAGGTTTGACAACCCTCCCCAAAGGTTCGACAACCCTCCCCAAAGGTTTGACAACCCTCCCCAAAGGTTAGACAACCCTCCCCAAAGGTTTGACAACCCTCCCCAAAGGTTCGACAACCCTCCCCAAAGGTTCGACAACCCTCCCCAAAGGTTTGACAACCCTCCCCAAAGGTTTGACAACCCTCCCCAAAGGTTAGACAACCCTGCCCAAAGGTTCCACAACCCTCCCCAAAGGTTCCACAACCCTCCCCAAAGGTTCCACAACCCTCCACAAAGGTTCCACAACCCTCCCCAAAGGTTCCACAACCCTCCCCAATGGTTCCACAACCCTCCCCAAAGTGTCCACAACCCTCCACAAAGGTTCGACAACCCTCCCCAAAGGTTCCACAACCCTCCACAAAGGTTCGACAACCCTCTCCAAAGGTTCCACAACCCTCCACAAAGGTTTGACAACCCTCCCCAAAGGTTTGACAACCCTCCCCAAAGGTTTGACAACCCTCCCCAAAGGTTTGACAACCCTCCCCAAAAAGGTATGACAACCCTCCCCAAAGGTTAGACAACCCTGCCCAAAGGTTCCACAACCCTCCCCAAAGGTTCCACAACCCTCCCCAAAGGTTAGACAATCCTCCCCAAAGTTTCCACAACCCTCCCCAAAGGTAAGACAACCCTCCCGAAAGGTTCCGCAACCCTCCCCAAAGGTAAGACAACCCTCCCCAAAGGTAAGACAACCCTCCCGAAAGGTTCCGCAACCCTCCCCAAAGGTTCCACAACCCTTCCCAAAGGTAAGACAACCCTCCCCAAAGGTTCCGCAATCCTCCCCAAAGGTTCGACAACCCTCCCCAAAGGTTAGACAACCCTCCCCAAAGGTTTGACAACCCTCCCCAAAGGTAAGACAAACCTCCCCAAAGGTAAGACAAACCTCCCCAAAGGTAAGACAGCCCTCCCCAAAGGTTAGACAACAATCCCCAAAGGTTTGACAACCCTCCCCAAAGGTAAGACAACCCTCTCCAAAGGTTTGACAACCCTCCCCAAAGGTTAGACAACCCTGCCCAAAGGTTCCACAACCCTCCGCAAAGGTTCCACAACCCTCCCCAAAGGTTAGACAACCCTCCCCAAAGTTTCCACAACCCTCCCCAAAGGTTAGACAACCCTGCCCAAAGGTTCCACAACCCTCCCCAAAGGTTCCACAACCCTCCCCAAAGGTTAGACAACCCTCCCCAAAGTTTCCACAACCCTCCCCAAAGGTAAGACAACCCTCCCCAAAGGTTCCGCAACCCTCCCCAAAGGTTCCACAACCCTTCCCAAAGGTAAGACAACCCTCCCCAAAGGTAAGACAGCCCTCCCCAAAGGTTAGACAACAATCCCCAAAGGTTTGACAACCCTCCCCAAAGGTTCGACAACCCTCCCCAAAGGTTCGACAACCCTCCCAAAAGGTTAGACAACCCTCACCAAAGGTTCCACAACCCTCCCCAAAGGTTCGACAATCCTCCCCAAAGGTTCCACAACCCTCCAAAAGGTTTGACAACCCTCCCCAAAGGTTCCACAACCCTCCCCAAAGGTATGACAATCCTCCCCAAAGGTTCGACAACCCTCCCCAAAGGTTAGACAACCCTCCCCAAAGGTTTGACAACCCTCCCCAAAGGTAAGACAAACCTCCCCAAAGGTAAGACAGCCCTCCCCAAAGGTTAGACAACAATCCCCAAAGGTTTGACAACCCTCCCCAAAGGTAAGACAACCCTCTCCAAAGGTTTGACAACCCTCCCCAAAGGTTAGACAACCCTGCCCAAAGGTTCCACAACCCTCCCCAAAGGTTCCACAACCCTCCCCAAAGGTTAGACAACCCTCCCCAAAGGTTCGACAACCATCCCAAAAGGTTCCACAACCCTCCAAAAGGTTTGACAACCCTCCCCAAAGGTTCCACAACCCTCCCCAAAGGTATGACAATCCTCCCCAAAGGTTCCACAACCCTCCCCAAAGGTTTGACAACCCTCCCCAAAGGTATGACAACCCTCCCCAAAGGTTTGACAACCCTCCCCAAAGGTTTGACAACCCTCCCCAAAGGTTTGACAACCCTCCACAAAGGTATGACAACCCTCCCCAAAGGTTTGACAACCCTCCCCAAAGGTTCCACAACCCTCCCCAAAGGTACGACAACCCTCCTCAAACGTTAGACAACCCTCCCCAAAGGTTTGACAACCCTCCCCAAAGGTTTGACAACCCTCCCCAAAGGTTCGACAACCCTCCCCAAAGGTTCGACAACCCTCCCCAAAGGTTAGACAACCCTCCCCAAAGGTTCCACAACCCTCCCCAAAGGTTCGACAATCCTCCCCAAAGGTTCCACAACCCTCCAAAAGGTTTGACAACCCTCCCCAAAGGTTCCACAACCCTCCCCAAAGGTATGACAATCCTCCCCAAAGGTTCGACAACCCTCCCCAAAGGTTAGACAACCCTCCCCAAAGGTTTGACAACCCTCCCCAAAGGTAAGACAAACCTCCCCAAAGGTAAGACAGCCCTCCCCAAAGGTTAGACAACAATCCCCAAAGGTTTGACAACCCTCCCCAAAGGTAAGACAACCCTCTCCAAAGGTTTGACAACCCTCCCCAAAGGTTAGACAACCCTGCCCAAAGGTTCCACAACCCTCCCCAAAGGTTCCACAACCCTCCCCAAAGGTTAGACAACCCTCCCCAAAGGTTCGACAACCCTCCCCAAAGGTTGGACAACCCTCCCCAAAGGTTAGACAACCCTCCCCAAAGGTTCCACAAACCTCCCCTAAGGTTCGACAACCATCCCAAAAGGTTCCACAACCCTCCAAAAGGTTTGACAACCCTCCCCAAAGGTTCCACAACCCTCCCCAAAGGTATGACAATCCTCCCCAAAGGTTCCACAACCCTCCCCAAAGGTTTGACAACCCTCCCCAAAGGTATGACAACCCTCCCCAAAGGTTTGACAACCCTCCCCAAAGGTTTGACAACCCTCCCCAAAGGTTTGACAACCCTCCACAAAGGTATGACAACCCTCCCCAAAGGTTTGACAACCCTCCCCAAAGGTTCCACAACCCTCCCCAAAGGTTCGACAACCCTCCTCAAACGTTAGACAACCCTCCCCAAAGGTTTGACAACCCTCCCCAAAGGTAAGACAACCCTCCCCAAAGGTAAGACAGCCCTCCCCAAAGGTTAGACAACAATCCCCAAAGGTTTGACAACCCTCCCCAAAGGTTCGACAACCCTCCCCAAAGGTTCGACAACCCTCCCCAAAGGTTAGACAACCCTCCCCAAAGGTTCCACAACCCTCCCGAAAGGTTCGACAATCCTCCCCAAAGGTTCCACAACCCTCCAAAAGGTTTGACAAACCTCCCCAAAGGTTCCACAACCCTCCCCAAAGGTATGACAATCCTCCCCAAAGGTTCCACAACCCTCCCCAAAGGTTTGACAACCCTCCCCAAAGGTATGACAGCCCTCCCCAAAGGTTTGACAACCCTCCCCAAAGGTTTGACAACCCTCCCCAAAGGTTCGACAACCCTCCCCAAAGGTATGACAACCCTCCCCAAAGGTTTGACAACCCTCCCCAAAGGTTCCACAACCCTCCCCAAAGGTTCGACAACCCTCCCCAAAGGTTTGACAACCCTCCCCAAAGGTTCGACAACCCTCCCCAAAGGTTCCACAACCCTCCCCAAAGGTTCCACAACCCTCCCCAAAGGTTCGACAACCCTCCCCAAAGGTATGACAACCCTCCCCAAAGGTTTGACAACCCTCCCCAAAGGTTCGACAACCCTCCCCAAAGGTTCCACAACCCTCCCCAAAGGTTCGACAACCCTCCCCAAAGGTTCCACAACCCTCCCCAAAGTGCCACAACCCTCCCCAAAAGTTCCGCAACCTTCCCCAAAGGTTCCACAACCCTCCCCAAAGGTTTGACAACCCTCCCCAAAGGTATGACAACCCTCCCCAAAGGTTCGACAATCCTCTCTCCCCAAAGGTTTGACAACCCTCCCCAAAGGTATGACAACCCTCCCTAAAGGTTCGACAATCCTCTCTCCCCAAAGGTTTGACAACCCTCCCCAATGGTTTCGACAACCCTCCCCAAAGGTTCGACAACCCTCCCCAAAGGTTCCACAACCCTCCCCAAAGGTTTGACAACCCTCCCCAAAGGTATGACAGCACTCCCCAAAGGTTCCACAACCCTCCCCAAAGGTTAGACAACCCTGCCCAAAGGTTCCACAACCCTCCCCAAAGTTTCCACAACCCTCCCCAAAGGTTAGACAATCCTCCCGAAAGGTTCCGCAACCCTCCCCAAAGTTTCCACAACCCTTCCCAAAGGTAAGACAACCCTCCCCAAAGGTTCCACAACCCTCCCCAAAGGTTTGACAACCCTCCCCAAAGGTTCCGCAACCCTCCCCAAAGGTTTGACAACCCTCCCCAAAGGTAAGACAACCCTCCCGAAAGGTTCCGCAACCCTCCCCAAAGTTTCCACAACCCTTCCCAAAGGTAAGACAACCCTCCCCAAAGGTTCCGCAACCCTCCCCAAAGGTTTGACAACCCTCCCCAAAGGTAAGACAACCCTCCCCAAAGGTTCGACAACCCTCCCCAAAGGTTAGACAACCCTCCCCAAAGGTTTGACAACCCTCCCCAAAGGTAAGACAGCCCTCCCCAAAGGTTAGACAACAATCCCCAAAGGTTTGACAACCCTCCCCAAAGGTTCCACAACCCTCCCCAAAGGTTTGACAACCCTCCCCAAAGGTAAGACAACCCTCTCCAAAGGTTTGACAACCCCCCCAAAGGTATGACAACCCTCCCCAAAGGTATGACAACCCTCCCCAAAGGTTTGACAACCCTCCCCAAAGGTTCGACAACCCTCCCCAAAGGTTAGACAACCCTCCCCAAAGGTTTGACAACCCTCCCCAAAGGTCGACAACCCTCCCCAAAGGTTCGACAACCCTCCCCAAAGGTTCGACAACCCTCCCCAAAGGTTTGACAACCCTCCCCAAAGGTTTGACAACCCTCCCCAAAGGTTAGACAACCCTGCCCAAAGGTTCCACAACCCTCCCCAAAGTTTCCACAACCCTCCCCAAAGGTTCCACAACCCTCCACAAAGGTTCCACAACCCTCCCCAAAGGTTCCACAACCCTCCCCAATGGTTCCACAACCCTCCCCAAAGTGTCCACAACCCTCCACAAAGGTTCGACAACCCTCCCCAAAGGTTCCACAACCCTCCACAAAGGTTCGACAACCCTCTCCAAAGGTTCCACAACCCTCCACAAAGGTTTGACAACCCTCCCCAAAGGTTTGACAACCCTCCCCAAAGGTTTGACAAACCTCCCCAAAGGTTTGACAACCCTCCCCAAAAAGGTATGACAACCCTCCCCAAAGGTTAGACAACCCTGCCCAAAGGTTCCACAACCCTCCCCAAAGGTTCCACAACCCTCCCCAAAGGTTAGACAATCCTCCCCAAAGTTTCCACAACCCTCCCCAAAGGTAAGACAACCCTCCCGAAAGGTTCCGCAACCCTCCCCAAAGGTAAGACAACCCTCCCCAAAGGTAAGACAACCCTCCCGAAAGGTTCCGCAACCCTCCCCAAAGGTTCCACAACCCTTCCCAAAGGTAAGACAACCCTCCCCAAAGGTTCCGCAACCCTCCCCAAAGGTTCGACAACCCTCCCCAAAGGTTAGACAACCCTCCCCAAAGGTTTGACAACCCTCCCCAAAGGTAAGACAAACCTCCCCAAAGGTAAGACAGCCCTCCCCAAAGGTTAGACAACAATCCCCAAAGGTTTGACAACCCTCCCCAAAGGTAAGACAACCCTCTCCAAAGGTTTGACAACCCTCCCCAAAGGTTAGACAACCCTGCCCAAAGGTTCCACAACCCTCCCCAAAGGTTCCACAACCCTCCCCAAAGGTTAGACAACCCTCCCCAAAGTTTCCACAACCCTCCCCAAAGGTTAGACAACCCTGCCCAAAGGTTCCACAACCCTCCCCAAAGGTTCCACAACCCTCCCCAAAGGTTAGACAACCCTCCCCAAAGTTTCCACAACCCTCCCCAAAGGTAAGACAACCCTCCCCAAAGGTTCCGCAACCCTCCCCAAAGGTTCCACAACCCTTCCCAAAGGTAAGACAACCCTCCCCAAAGGTAAGACAGCCCTCCCCAAAGGTTAGACAACAATTCCCAAAGGTTCGACAACCCTCCCCAAAGGTTCGACAACCCTCCCCAAAGGTTCGACAACCCTCCCCAAAGGTTAGACAACCCTCCCCAAAGGTTCCACAACCCTCCCCAAAGGTTCGACAACCCTCCCCAAAGGTTTGACAACCCTCCCCAAAGGTTAGACAACCCTCCCCAAAGGTTTGACAACCCTCCCCAAAGGTTCGACAACCCTCCCCAAAGGTTTGACAACCCTCCCCAAAGGTTTGACAACCCTCCCCAAAGGTTAGACAACCCTGCCCAAAGGTTCCACAACCCTCCCCAAAGGTTCGACAATCCTCCCCAAAGGTTCCACAACCCTCCAAAAGGTTTGACAACCCTCCCCAAAGGTTCCACAACCCTCCCCAAAGGTATGACAATCCTCCCCAAAGGTTCGACAACCCTCCCCAAAGGTTAGACAACCCTCCCCAAAGGTTTGACAACCCTCCCCAAAGGTAAGACAAACCTCCCCAAAGGTAAGACAGCCCTCCCCAAAGGTTAGACAACAATCCCCAAAGGTTTGACAACCCTCCCCAAAGGTAAGACAACCCTCTCCAAAGGTTTGACAACCCTCCCCAAATGTTAGACAACCCTGCCCAAAGGTTCCACAACCCTCCCCAAAGGTTCCACAACCCTCCCCAAAGGTTAGACAACCCTCCCCAAAGGTTCGACAACCCTCCCCAAAGGTTGGAGAACCCTCCCCAAAGGTTAGACAACCCTCCCCAAAGGTTCCACAAACCTCCCCTAAGGTTCGACAACCATCCCAAAAGGTTCCACAACCCTCCAAAAGGTTTGACAACCCTCCCCAAAGGTTCCACAACCCTCCCCAAAGGTATGACAATCCTCCCCAAAGGTTCCACAACCCTCCCCAAAGGTTTGACAACCCTCCCCAAAGGTATGACAGCCCTCCCCAAAGGTTTAACAACCCTCCCCAAAGGTTTGACAACCCTCCCCAAAGGTTTGACAACCCTCCACAAAGGTATGACAACCCTCCCCAAAGGTTTGAAAACCCTCCCCAAAGGTTCCACAACCCTCCCCAAAGGTTCGACAACCCTCCTCAAACGTTAGACAACCCTCCCCAAAGGTTTGACAACCCTCCCCAAAGGTAAGACAACCCTCCCCAAAGGTAAGACAGCCCTCCCCAAAGGTTAGACAACAATCCCCAAAGGTTTGACAACCCTCCCCAAAGGTTCGACAACCCTCCCCAAAGGTTCGACAACCCTCCCCAAAGGTTAGACAACCCTCCCCAAAGGTTCCACAACCCTCCCGAAAGGTTCGACAATCCTCCCCAAAGGTTCCACAACCCTCCAAAAGGTTTGACAACCCTCCCCAAAGGTTCCACAACCCTCCCCAAAGGTATGACAATCCTCCCCAAAGGTTCCACAACCCTCCCCAAAGGTTTGACAACCCTCCCCAAAGGTATGACAGCCCTCCCCAAAGGTTTGACAACCCTCCCCAAAGGTTTGACAACCCTCCCCAAAGGTTCGACAACCCTCCCCAAAGGTATGACAACCCTCCCCAAAGGTTTGACAACCCTCCCCAAAGGTTCCACAACCCTCCCCAAAGGTTCGACAACCCTCCCCAAAGGTTTGACAACCCTCCCCAAAGGTTCGACAACCCTCCCCAAAGGTTCCACAACCCTCCCCAAAGGTTCCACAACCCTCCCCAAAGATTCGACAACCCTCCCCAAAGGTATGACAACCCTCCCCAAAGGTTTGACAACCCTCCCCAAAGGTTCGACAACCCTCCCCAAAGGTTCCACAACCCTCCCCAAAGGTTCGACAACCCTCCCCAAAGGTTCCACAACCCTCCCCAAAGGTTCCACAACCCTCCCCAAAGTGCCACAACCCTCCCCAAAAGTTCCGCAACCTTCCCCAAAGGTTCCACAACCCTCCCCAAAGGTTTGACAACCCTCCCCAAAGGTATGACAACCCTCCCCAAAGGTTCGACAATCCTCTCTCCCCAAAGGTTTGACAACCCTCCCCAAAGGTATGACAACCCTCCCTAAAGGTTCGACAATCCTCTCTCCCCAAAGGTTCCACAACCCTCCCCAAAGGTTCCACAACCCTCCCCAAAGGTTTGACAACCCTCCCCAAAGGTATGACAGCCCTCCCCAAAGGTTCCACAACCCTCCCCAAAGGTTAGACAACCCTGCCCAAAGGTTCCACAACCCTCCCCAAAGGTTCCACAACCCTCCCCAAAGGTTAGACAATCCTCCCCAAAGTTTCCACAACCCTCCCCAAAGGTAAGACAACCCTCCCGAAAGGTTCCGCAACCCTCCCCAAAGTTTCCACAACCCTTCCCAAAGGTAAGACAACCCTCCCCAAAGGTTCCGCAACCCTCCCCAAAGGTTCGACAACCCTCCCCAAAGGTAAGACAACCCTCCCCAAAGGTAAGACAGCCCTCCCCAAAGGTTAGACAACAATCCCCAAAGGTTTGACAACCCTCCCCAAAGGTTCCACAACCCTCCCCAAAGGTTTGACAACCCTCCCCAAAGGTAAGACAACCCTCTCCAAAGGTTTGACAACCCCCCCAAAGGTATGACAACCCTCCCCAAAGGTATGACAACCCTCCCCAAAGGTTTGACAACCCTCCCCAAAGGTTCGACAACCCTCCCCAAAGGTTTGACAACCCTCCCCAAAGGTTAGACAACCCTCCCCAAAGGTTTGACAACCCTCCCCAAAGGTTCGACAACCCTCCCCAAAGGTTCGACAACCCTCCCCAAAGGTTCGACAACCCTCCCCAAAGGTTTGACAACCCTCCCCAAAGGTTCCACAACCCTCCCCAAAGGTTCCACAACCCTCCCCAAAGGTTCCACAACCCTCCACAAAGGTTCCACAACCCTCCCCAAAGGTTCCACAACCCTCCCCAATGGTTCCACAACCCTCCCCAAAGTGTCCACAACCCTCCACAAAGGTTCGACAACCCTCCCCAAAGGTTCCACAACCCTCCACAAAGGTTCGACAACCCTCTCCAAAGGTTCCACAACCCTCCACAAAGGTTTGACAACCCTCCCCAAAGGTTTGACAACCCTCCCCAAAGGTTTGACAACCCTCCCCAAAGGTTTGACAACCCTCCCCAAAGGTTTGACAACCCTCCCCAAAAAGGTATGACAACCCTCCCCAAAGGTTAGACAACCCTGCCCAAAGGTTCCACAACCCTCCCCAAAGGTTCCACAACCCTCCCCAAAGGTTAGACAATCCTCCCCAAAGGTTCCACAACCCTCCCCAAAGGTTAGACAATCCTCCCCAAAGTTTCCACAACCCTCCCCAAAGGTAAGACAACCCTCCCCAAAGGTTCCGCAACCCTCCCCAAAGGTTCGACAACCCTCCCCAAAGGTTAGACAACCCTCCCCAAAGGTTTGACAACCCTCCCCAAAGGTAAGACAAACCTCCCCAAAGGTAAGACAGCCCTCCCCAAAGGTTAGACAACAATCCCCAAAGGTTTGACAACCCTCCCCAAAGGTAAGACAACCCTCTCCAAAGGTTTGACAACCCTCCCCAAAGGTAAGACAACCCTCCCCAAAGTTTCCACAACCCTCCCCAAAGGTAAGACAACTCTCCCCAAAGGTACCGCAACCCTCCCCAAAGGTTCCACAACCCTTCCCAAAGGTAAGACAGCCCTCCCCAAAGGTTAGACAACAATCCCCAAAGGTTAGACAACCCTGCCCAAAGGTTCCACAACCCTCCCCAAAGGTTCCACAACCCTCCCCAAAGGTTAGACAACCCTCCCCAAAGTTTCCACAACCCTCCCCAAAGGTAAGACAACTCTCCCCAAAGGTACCGCAACCCTCCCCAAAGGTTCCACAACCCTTCCCAAAGGTAAGACAACCCTCCCCAAAGGTAAGACAGCCCTCCCCAAAGGTTAGACAACAATCCCCAAAGGTTTGACAACCCTCCCCAAAGGTTCGACAACCCTCCCCAAAGGTTAGACAACCCTCCCCAAAGGTTCCACAACCCTCCCCAAAGGTTCCACAACCCTCCCCAAAGGTTCGACAATCCTCCCCAAAGGTTCCACAACCCTCCAAAAGGTTTGACAACCCTCCCCAAAGGTTCCACAACCCTCCCCAAAGGTATGACAACCCTCCCCAAAGGTTAGACAACCCTCCCCAAAGGTTCCACAACCCTCCCCAAAGGTTCGACAACCCTCCCCAAAGGTGCCACAACCCTCCCCAAAGGTTTGACAACCCTCCCCAAAGGTAAGACAACCCTCTCCAAAGGTTTGACAACCCCCCCCAAAGGTATGACAACCCTCCCCAAAGGTATGACAACCCTCCCCAAAGGTATGACAACCCTCCCCAAAGGTTTGACAACCCTCCCCAAAGGTTCGACAACCCTCCCCAAAGGTTTGACAACCCTCCCCAAAGGTTAGACAACCCTCCCCAAAGGTTTGACAACCCTCCCCAAAGGTTAGACAACCCTCCCCAAAGGTTCGACAACCCTCCCCAAAGGTTCGACAACCCTCCCCAAAGGTTCGACAACCCTCCCCAAAGGTTTGACAACCCTCCCCAAAGGTTTGACAACCCTCCCCAAAGGTTCGACAACCCTCCCCAAAGGTAAGACAACCCTCTCCAAAGGTTTGACAACCCCCCCCAAAGGTATGACAACCCTCCCCAAAGGTATGACAACCCTCCCCAAAGGTATGACAACCCTCCCCAAAGGTTTGACAACCCTCCCCAAAGGTTCGACAACCCTCCCCAAAGGTTTGACAACCCTCCCCAAAGGTTAGACAACCCTCCCCAAAGGTTTGACAACCCTCCCCAAAGGTTAGACAACCCTCCCCAAAGGTTTGACAACCCTCCCCAAAGGTTCGACAACCCTCCCCAAAGGTTCGACAACCCTCCCCAAAGGTTTGACAACCCTCCCCAAAGGTTTGACAACCCTCCCCAAAGGTTCGACAACCCTCCCCAAAGGTAAGACAACCCTCCCCAAAGGTAAGACAACCCTCCCCAAAGGTTCCACAACCCTCCACAAAGGTTCCACAACCCTCCCCAAAGGTTAGACAACCCTCCCCAAAGTTTCCACAACCCTCCCCAAAGGTAAGACAACCCTCCCCAAAGGTTCCGCAACCCTCCCCAAAGGTTCCACAACCCTTCCCAAAGGTAAGACAACCCTCCCCAATGGTTCCGCAACACTCCCCAAAGGTTCGACAACCCTCTCCAAAGGTTAGACAACCCTCCCCAAAGGTTTGACAACCCTCCCCAAAGGTAAAACAGCCCTCCCCAAAGGTTAGGCAACAATCCCCAAAGGTTTGACAACCCTCCCCAAAGGTTTGACAACCCTCCCCAAAGGTTTGACAACCCTCCCCAAAGGTTTGACAACCCTCCCCAAAGGTATGACAACCCTCCCCAAAGGTTTGACAACCCTCCCCAAAGGTTCCACAACCCTCCCCAAAGGTTCGACAACCCTCCTCAAAGGTTAGACAACCCTCCCCAAAGTTTTGACAACCCTCCCCAAAGGTAAGACAACCCTCCCCAAAGGTAAGACAGCCCTCCCCAAAGGTTAGACAACAATCCCCAAAGGTTTGACAACCCTCCCCAAAGGTTCGACAACCCTCCCCAAAGGTTCGACAACCCTCCCCAAAGGTTAGACAACTCTCCCCAAAGGTTCCACAACCCTCCCCAAAGGTTCGACAATCCTCCCCAAAGGTTCCACAACCCTCCAAAAGGTTTGACAACCCTCCCCAAAGGTTCCACAACCCTCCCCAAAGGTATGACAATCCTCCCCAAAGGTTCCACAACCCTCCCCAAAGGTTTGACAACCCTCCCCAAAGGTATGACAGCCCTCCCCAAAGGTTTGACAACCCTCCCCAAAGGTTTGACAACCCTCCCCAAAGGTTTGACAACCCTCCCCAAAGGTATGACAACCCTCCCCAAAGGTTTGACAACCCTCCCCAAAGGTTCCACAACCCTCCCCAAAGGTTCGACAACCCTCCCCAAAGGTTTGACAACCCTCCCCAAAGGTTCGACAACCCTCCCCAAAGGTTCCACAACCCTCCCCAAAGGTTCCACAACCCTCCCCAAAGGTTCGACAACCCTCCCCAAAGGTATGACAACCCTCCCCAAAGGTTTGACAACCCTCCCCAAAGGTTCGACAACCCTCCCCAAAGGTTCCACAACCCTCCCCAAAGGTTCGACAACCCTCCCCAAAGGTTCCACAACCCTCCCCAAAGTGCCACAACCCTCCCCAAAGGTTCCACAACCTTCCCCAAAGGTTCCACAACCCTCCCCAAAGGTTTGACAACCCTCCCCAAAGGTATGACAACCCTCCCCAAAGGTTCGACAATCCTCTCTCCCCAAAGGTTTGACAACCCTCCCCAAAGGTATGACAACCCTCCCTAAAGGTTCGACAATCCTCTCTCCCCAAAGGTTCCACAACCCTCCCCAATGGTTTCGACAACCCTCCCCAAAGGTTCCACAACCCTCCCCAAAGGTTTGACAACCCTCCCCAAAGGTATGACAACCCTCCCCAAAGGTATGACAGCCCTCCCCAAAGGTTTGACAACCCTCTCTCCCCAAAGGTTTGACAACCCTCCCCAAAGGTTCCACAACCCTCCCCAAAGGTTCCACAACCCTCCCCAAAGGTATGACAACCCTCCCCAAAGGTATGACAACCCTCCCCAAAGGTATGGCAACCCTCCCAAAGGTTCGACAACCCTCCCCAAAGGTATGACAACCCTCCCCAAAGGTACCACAACCCTCCCCAAAGGTTCCACAACCCTCCCCAAAGGTTCCACAACCGTCCCCAAAAATTAGACAACCCTCCCCTATTTTGGATCACCCCTCCCCCATGTTAAATTTAGATCTTTCCCTTATGTAAAGCGTCTACATATGTTCAGCATCCTTCTCATATGACTCCTACTGAGAAGAGGTCCATCCTCCTGCATCTCACATCTGCTTGGAGTTATAGAACTCTGCCTGCTGGGCCCAACGTGTTGAGGCAAGCTGAGTCATATCCAGGATGGAGTGTCATGCACATCACCCCTCCTGTCCTTAACCTGTAATACATTATATAGATGGAAGACTCCTCCCCTCCTGTCTGTAACCTACATTACATAGATGGAATCAAATCAAATCAAATGTATTTATATAGCCCTTCTTACATCAGCTGATATCTCAAAGTGCTGTACAGAAACCCAGCCTAAAACACCAAACAGCAAGCAATGCAGGTGTAGAAGCACGGTGGCTAGGAAAAACTCCCTAGAAAGGCCAAACCTAGGAAGAAACCTAGAGAGGAACCAGACTATGAGGGGTGGCCAGTTCTCTTCTGGCTGTGCCAGGTGGAGATTATAACAGAACATGGCCAAGATGTTCAAATGTTCATTGATGACCAGCATGGTCAAATAATAATAATCACAGTAGTTGTCGAGGGTGCAACAGGTCAGCACCTCAGGAGTAAATGTCAGTTGGCTTTTCATAGCCGATCATTCAGAGTATCTCTACCGCTCCTGCTGTCTCTAGGGAGTTGAAAACAGCAGGTCTGGGACAGGTAGCACGTCCGGTGAACAGGTCAGGGTTCCATAGCCGCAGGCAGAACAGTTGAAACTGGAGCAGCAGCTCGGCCAGGTGGACTGGGGACAGCAAGGTGTCATCATGCCAGGTAGTCCTGAGGTATGGTCAAAGAGCTCAGGCCCTCTGAGAAAGAAAGAAAGAAAGAGAGAAAAAGGGAATTAGAGAGAGTATACTTAAATTCACATAGGATGCCGGAAAAGACAGGAGAAAAACTCCAGATATAACAGACTGACCCCAGCCCCCCGACACATAAACTACTGCAGCATAAATACTGGAGGCTGAGACAGGAGGGGTCAGGAGACACTGTTGCACCCCATCCGATGACACCCCCGGACAGGGCCAAACAGGCAGGATATAACCCCACCCACTTTGCCAAAGCACAGCCCCCACACCACAAGAGGGATATCTTCAACCACCAACTTACAATCCTGAGACAAGGCCGGGTATAGCCCACAAAGATCTCCGCCACGGCACAACCCATGGGGGGGCGCCAACCCAGACAGGAAGATCACGTCAGTATGTACGGCAGGACCGAATCGGGGAGATGGGTAGGAGCAAGCCCATGTAATGCTTTGTAGGTTAGCAGTAAAACCTTGAAATCAGCCCTAGCCTTAACAGGAGCCAGTGTAGAGAGGCTAGCACTGGAGTAATATGATCAAATGTTTTGGTTCGAGTCAGGATTCTAGCAGGCGTGCTGAGCACTAACTGAAGTTTATTTAGTGCTTTATCCAGTAGCCAGAGATTAGAGCATTGCAGTAGTCTAATCTAGAAGTGACAAATGCATGGATTAGATTTCTGCATAATTTTTTGAAACATTCTTGATATGTTCGTCAAAAGAGAGATCAGGGTCCAGAGTAACGCCGAGGTCCTTCACAGTTTTATTTGAGACGACTGTACAACCATCAAGATTAATTAACAGGAGATCTCTTTGTTTTTTGGGACCTAGAACTAGTATCTCTGTATTTTCTGAGTTTAAAACTTAAACATTTGCAATTCTGGGGCCTCACCATGTTTCATCGAAATGTACAGCTGTGTGTCGTCCGCATAGCAGTGAAAGTAAACTTTATGTTTCTGAACGACATCACCAAGAGGTAAAATATATAGTGAAAACAATAGTGGTCCTAAAACTGTATTGATGCTTTGCCTGTTTGATGGTTTGTCGCAGGGCATAGCAGGATTTCTTGTAAGCTTCCGGGTTAGAGTCCCGCACCGTGAAAGCGGCAGCTCTACCCTTTAGCTCAGTGCAAATGTTGCCTGTAATCCATGGCTTCTGGTTGGGGTATGTACGTACAGCCACTGTGGGGACGACGTCCTCGATGCACTTATTGATAAAGCCAGTGACTGATGTGGTGTACTCCTCAATGCCATCTGATGAATCCCGGAACATGTTCCAGTCTGTGTTAGTAAAACAGTCCTGTAGCTTAGCATCTGCTTCATCTGACCACTTCCGTATTGAACGAGTCACTGGTGCTTCCTGCCTTAGTTTTTGCTTGTAAGCAGGAATCAGGAGGATATAATTATGGTCAGATTTGCCAAATGGAGGGTGAGGGAGAGCTTTGTATGCGTCTCCGTGTGTGGAGTAAAGGTGGTCGAGAATTTTTCTCCTTTGGTTAGACATTTAAAATGCTGATAGAAATGAGGTAAAACTGATTTAAGTTTCCCTGCATTAAAGTCTCAGGCCACTATTAGTGCCGCCTCTGGGTGGTTTCCTGTTTTCCTTATTTCCTTATACAACTGACTGAGTGCGGTCTTAGTGCCCGTATTTGTCTGTGGTGGTAAATAAACAGCCACGAAAAGTATAGCTGAAAACACTCAAGGCAAGTAGTGTGGCCTGCAATTTATCACAATATACTCTCCTTCAGGCGAGCAAAATCTAGAAACTTCCTTAGATTCGTGCACCAGCTGTTGTTTACAAATATGCACAGACCCCCCCCCCCCCCCTTAGTCTTACCGGAGTGTGCTGTTCTATCTTGCCGGTGCAGCTTATATCCATGTTGTCATTCAGCCACGATTCCTTGAAACATAGAATATTACAGTTTTTGATGTAGGATATTCGTGATCGTACCTCGTCTAATATATTGTCCAATGATTGCACATTGGCGAGTAGTATTGACGGTAATGGCAGCTTTCCCATTCGCCTTCTCCGGGTCCTGACCAGGCATCCGGCTCTTTTTCAAGTGGTACCGGAGCGCCAAGTCTAGATCCAAGAGGCTTCTAAACAGCTTCTACCCCCAAGCCATAAGACTCCTGAACATCTAATCAAATGGCTCCCCAGACTATTTGCATTGTCCCCCCCCCCTATCCCCTCTTCTACGCTGCTGCTGCTACTCTCTGTTATTATCTATGCATAGTCACTTTAATAACTTTACCTACATGTACATATTACCTCAATAACCTCGACACCGGTGTCCCCGCACATTGACTCTGTACCGGTACCCCCTGTATATAGCCTCCACATTGACTCTGTACCAGTACCCCCCTGTATATAGCTTCCACATTGACTCTGTACCGTAACACCCTGTATATAGCCTCCACATTGACTCTGTACCAGTACCCCCTGTATATAGCCTCCACATTGACTCTGTACCGTAACACCCTGTATATAGCCTCCACATTGACTCTGTACCGGTACCCCCTGTATATAGCCTCCACATTGACTCTGTACCAGTACCCCCTGTATATCGCCTCCACATTGACTCTGTACTGGTACCCCCTGTATATAGCCTCCACATTGACTCTGTACCGGTGCACCCTGTATATAGCCTCCACATTGACTCTGTACCGGTACACCCTGTATATAGCCTCCACATTGACTCTGTACCAGTACCCCCTGTATATAGCCTCCACATTGACTCTGTACCAGAACCCCTGTATATAGCCTCCACATTGACTCTCTTCCGGTACCCCCTGTATATAGCCTCCATATTGACTCTGTACCGTAACACCCTGTATATAGCCTCCACATTGACTCTGTACCGGTACCCCCTGTATATAGCCTCCACATTGATTCTGTACTTGTACCCCCTGTATATAGCCTCCACACTGACTCTGTACCGGTACCCCCTGTATATAGCCTCCACATTGACTCTGTACCGGTACCCCCTGTATATAGCCTCCACATTGACTCTGTACCGGTACCCCCTGTATATAGCCTCCACATTGACTCTGTACCGGTACACCCTGTATATAGCCTCCACATTGACTCTGTACCGGTACCCCCTGTATATAGCCTCCACATTGACTCTGTACCGGTACCCCCTGTATAAAGCCTTCACATTGACTCTGTACCGGTAACACCCTGTATATAGCCTCCACAATGACTCTGTACCGGTACCCCCTGTACATAGCCTCCACATTGACTCTGTACCGGTACCCCCTGTATATAGCCTCCACACTGACTCTGTACCGTAAGACCCTGTATATAGCCTCCACATTGACTCTGTACCGGTACCCCCTGTATATAGCCTCCACATTGACTCTGTACCGGTACCCCCTGTATATAGCCTCCACATTGACTCTGTACCGGTACCCCCTGTATATAGCCTCCACATTGACTCTGTACCAGTACCCCCTGTATATAGCCTCCACATTGACTCTGTACCGTAACACCCTGTATATAGTCTCCACATTGACTCGGTACCGGTACCCCCTGTATATAGCCTCCACATTGACTCTGTACCGGTACCCCCTGTATATAGCCTCCACATTGACTCTGTACCGGTACCCCCCTGTATATAGCCTCCACATTGACTCTGTACCGGTACCTCCTGTATATAGCCTCCACATTGACTCTGTACCGTAACACCCTGTATATAGCCTCCACATTGACTCTGTACCGGTACCCCCTGTATATAGCCTCCACATTGACTCTGTACTGGCACCCCCTGTATATAGCCTCCACATTGACTCTGTACCGGTACCTCCTGTATATAGCCTCCACATTGACTCTGTACCGGTACCTCTTGTATATAGCCTCCACATTGACACTGTACCGGTACCCCTTGTATATAGTCTCAACATTGACTCTGTACAGGTACCCCCCTGTATATAGTCTCCACATTGACTCTGTACCGGTACCCCCCTGTATATAGCCTCCACATTGACTCTGTAACGGTACACCCTGTATATAGCCTCCACATTGACTCTGTACCGGTACCCCCTGTATATAGCCTCCACATTGACTCTGTACCGGTACCCCCCTGTATATAGCCTCCACATTGACTCTGTACCGGTACCCCCTGTATATAGCTTCCACATTGACTCTGTACCGTGACACCCTGTATGTAGCCTCCACATTGACTCTGTACCGGTACCCCCTGTATATAGCCTCCACATTGACTCTGTACCGGTACCCCCCTGTATATAGCCTCCACATTGACTCTGTACCGGTACCCCCCTGTATATAGCCTCCACATTGACTCTGTACCGGTACCCCCCTGTATATAGCCTCCACATTGACTCTGTACCGGTACCCCCTGTATATAGCCTCCACATTGACTCTGTACCGTAATACCCTGTATATAGCCTCCACATTGACTCTGTACCGGTACCACCTGTATATAGCCTCCACATTGACTCTGTACCGGTACCCCCTGTATATAGCCTCCACATTGACTCTGTACCGGTACCCCCTGTATATAGCCTCCACATTGACTCGGTACCGGTACCCCCCTGTATATAGCCTCCACATTGACTCTGTACCGGTACCCCCTGTATATAGCCTCCACATTGACTCTGTACCGGTACCCCCCTGTATATAGCCTCCACATTGACTCGGTACAGGTACCCCCTGTATATAGCCTCCACATTGACTCTGTACCGGTACCCCCTGTATATAGCCTCCACATTGACTCTGTACCGGTACCCCCTGTATATAGCCTCCACATTGACTCTGTACCGGTACACCCTGTATATAGCCTCCACATTGACTCTGTACCGTAACACCCTGTATATAGCCTCCACATTGACTCTGTACCGTAACACCCTGTATATAGCCTCCACATTGACTCTGTACCGTAACACCCTCTTTATAGCCTCCACATTGACTCTGTACCGTAACACCCTGTATATAGCCTCCACATTGACTCTGTACCGGTACCCCCTGTATATAGCCTCCACATTGACTCGGTACAGGTACCCCCTGTATATAGCCTCCACATTGACTCTGTACCGGTACCCCCTGTATATAGCCTCCACATTGACTCTGTACCGGTACCCCCTGTATATAGCCTCCACATTGACTCTGTACCGTAACACCCTCTTTATAGCCTCCACATTGACTCTGTACCGTAACACCCTGTATATAGCCTCCACAATGACTCTGTACCGGTACCCCCTGTATATAGCCTCCACATTGACTCTGTACCGGTACCCCCTGTATATAGCCTCCACATTGACTCTGTACCGTAATACCCTGTATATAGCCTCCACATTGACTCTGTACCGGTACCCCCTGTATATAGCCTCCACATTGACTCTGTACCGGTACCCCCTGTATATAGCCTCCACATTGACTCTGTACCGGTACCCCCTGTATATAGCCTCCACATTGACTCGGTACCGGTACCCCCTGTATATAGCCTCCACATTGACTCGGTACCGGTACCCCCTGTATATAGCCTCCACATTGACTCGGTACCGGTATCCCCTGTATATAGCCTCCACATTGACTCTGTACCGGTACCCCCTGTATATAGCCTCCACATTGACTCTGTACCGGTACCCCCTGTATATAGCCTCCACATTGACTCTGTACCGGTACACCCTGTATATAGCCTCCACATTGACTCTGTACCAGTACCCCCTGTATATAGCCTCCACATTGACTCTGTACCGGTACCCCCTGTATATAGCCTCCACATTGACTCTGTACCGTAATACCCTGTATATAGCCTCCACATTGACTCTGTACCGGTACCCCCTGTATATAGCCTCCACATTGACTCTGTACCGTAACACCCTGTATATAGCCTCCACATTGACTCTGTACCGTAACACCCTGTATATAGCCTCCACATTGACTCTGTACCGGTACCCCCTGTATATAGCCCCGCTATTGTTATTTACTGCTGCTCTTTCTTTATTTATCATATCTCTTACTCTTTGGGAGGGATTTTCTTAAAACTGCATTGTTGGTTAAGGGCTTGTAAGTAAGCATTTCACTGTTGTGACAAATACAATTTTATTTCATTTGATAGATAGCTGCAGCTGGCTATCCTATCACCAAGCTATGCTAGCTAGATACTATCAGCTAACTGACTTGACAGAGAAAGGATAGGATAGCAGCTGCAGCTATCACCAAGCTATGCTAGCTAGATGCTATCAGCTAACTGACTTGACAGAGAAAGGATAGGATAGCAGCTGCAGCTATCACCAAGCTATGCTAGCTAGATGCTATCAGCTAACTGACTTGACAGAGAAAGGATAGGATAGCAGCTGCAGCTATCACCAAGCTACGCTAGCTAGCTGCTGACAGCTTGTCTAAACAAGGTCAGCACAGGCTTTAGCCTTACACATAGAACTGAATTAGCTGACCATCTTGAGATGGCAGTCAACTCTGGAGATGGAACTCAACTCCAAAACGTATTTCTCTCCATAGCAAAGCTAGCTTAGCTCACCTTGATGTACTCACTACCGCCCATGTGTGTGGGATTGAATGGTAAAGACACACCCACATGACTACGTACGTTAGCCTTCAGTCATGGCCGCTACCCATTTCTTAAAAACGAGGCCAAAACAGGATATGCAGTCACCCTTTAACCCAGAAGGGCCCCTTGAGGTCAAAAAAACTTTTTTTTTTTAGGCCAATGAGAAAGAAGAGAGGTGTGTATATCTGAAGGACAGAAGAGAGATGTGTCAATGACAGAAGGGTGTGTGTGTGTGTGTGTGTGTGTGTGTGTGTGTGTGTGTGTGTGTGTGTGTGTGTGTGTGTGTGTGTGTGTGTGTGTGTGTGTGTGTGTGTGTGTGTGTGTGTGTGTGTGTGTGTGTAGGACATACAGAAAACAGACACTACAGAAACATTTATTGGGGGTGAAGCGGCATTTAATGAAGCAGCTTGGTCCAAACAAAATGTCTGGCGGCAGGTTTTCTTTCAGGTCAAGACATCAGCTTTACACGTAGAAGTTTGTCTACTGCTACAGAGGTTATCTGACTCTGAGACACTTGCTCTGAACGATAGCACCAAGGATTAATGATTTATTACATAGAGGGAATTTCCTGCTGACAACACACACACAATCTGTTACCTGGAACGTCGAAGGACTGAATAATCCGGCCAAAGCAATGTTGGCGGTCGGTGGCCTTCAAGGGTTAATGAGGCTGATACAGAGAGGAGTGTGTGTGTGTGTGTGTGTGTGTGTGTGTGTGTGTGTGTGTGTGTGTGTGTGTGTGTGTGTGTGTGTGTGTGTGTGTGTGTGTGTGTGTGTGTGTGTGTCTGTGTGTGTCTGTGTGTGTCTGTGTCTGTGTCTGTGTCTGTGTGTGTGTGTGTGTGTGTGTGTGTGTGTGTGCGTGTGTGTGTGCGTGTGTGTCTGTCATCATCTGAACAAGTGAACCCAGACATACTGTTTATAGAGAAAATCCTACATGATATGCTGGACATTAGAGACCCTTCCCCTCAACACACACATATTGTCTGTGTCCAGCTGTTCAGTATCTTCATCGGGACAAGGTTGTCTACAGGGAGGATGTTTAATGTTTAACGTTGATGTTTAAAACATATGGAGTGATGTCATATCCTGTTCTGTCTCTGATCTACAAACAACATAAAATAAGTTTGTTTAAAAAAAAAAAACACACAAAAAAAACATTATTTTACAGTACACCGTTCTGTTTCATGCTGTGTTCATGTGCTGTTTGGAATTATGGAACTGAGAACAGTCTGACTGGGAATTATGGAACTGAGAACAGTCTGACTGGGAATTATGGAACTGGGAACAGTCTGACTGGGAATTATGGAACTGGGAACAGTCTGACTGGGAATTATGGAACTGGGAACAGTCTGACTGGGAATTATGGAACTGGGAACAGTCTGACTGGGAATTATGGAACTGGGAACAGTCTGACTGGGAATTATGGAACTGGGAACAGTCTGACTGGGAATTATGGAACTGGGAACAGTCTGACTGGGAATTATGGAACTGGGAACAGTCTGACTGGGAATTATGGAACTGGGAACAGTCTGACTGGGAATTATGGAACTGGGAACAGTCTTACTGGGAATTATGGAACTGGGAACAGTCTGACTGGGAATTATGGAACTGGGAACAGTCTGACTGGGAATTATGGAACTGGGAACAGTCTGACTGGGAATTATGGAACTGGGAACAGTCTTACTGGGAATTATGGAACTGGGAACAGTCTGACTGGGAATTATGGAACTGGGAACAGTCTGACTGGGAATTATGGAACTGGGAACAGTCTGACTGGGAATTATGGAACTGGGAACAGTCTGACTGGGAATTATGGAACTGGGAACAGTCTGACTGGAAGGATTTAAAACTTAGAAGCTCATAACAAACTGTTTCAGACATCTGAAACTAGTTTCTGTTATGGGAGTTTTTCTGAAATTTCCCGGTTGGTTAGGTCCTGATAATCCAGAGAGCACATGAACACAGTGTAACACAATCTCTTACACAGTCTGACACACAATCGTCTTCTGTCATTATCGGACATAAAAACACAACTAAAACACAGTGATAGTAAATGAGCGACGAAGTACGAATGGACATTCATAATGAGGGAGACTAAACTCTAAAGCATGTGGTCCCAGCCCTTGCCCCTGAACTCAGGCCTGAGAGACCCTGCGGGACACGGTCTGGTAGAACACGCCACGCAGCAGAGACGGGTAGTCTGGGACGCGGAACAGGTGGCGCTGGGCGTAGGTGACATCGTAACTCCTCCCCCTGCTGACCAGCGAGCGCAGGTTGGCCTCGCTCACCTGGTTGCCCACGGTGATAACGTACAGCTCCACTCCCGCCTCCGACACCAGCCGGACGCGCTTCTCCAACATCACCTCGGTAACGCCCTGCGACCTCCCGTCCGAGAACAGTACCAGCTTCTTCTTCCTGTTCCCGCCCCCTGATGTCTTGAATTGCTCCATGGCGAAGGCCATCGCCTTGGTAACGTCAGTACCGTCGTTCTGGAAGGTGGCGGCATCGATCTTACTGGTCAGCACGGTGAGGTTAGAGGTCAGCTCCGCCTCCATGCGGCGTTCGCGGCTGTACTGGCCCACGGCGACTCGCACGGCAGCGCGGCCGGACCTCTCGGCAGACAGGAAGCGCTCAGCCAGACGCTTGACGAAGGTCTTGCTGGAG
This sequence comes from Salvelinus fontinalis, assembly GCF_029448725.1. Lineage (NCBI taxonomy): Eukaryota > Metazoa > Chordata > Actinopteri > Salmoniformes > Salmonidae > Salvelinus > Salvelinus fontinalis. The sequence goes on from NC_074690.1 coordinate 6,815,545, forward strand.
TCAAAGTTCCTCTGTCCCACACTGGCTGAACTGTCCATCATCAACACGATGTCTGTGTCCCCTGAGAACGAGACTGGGGGACAGAAACAACAGGATAAACAACAACATCCAAGAAGAAGAATATATAGAGAAACCCTGATCCTAACCCATGCAGATGTCTGAAGACAATGAGACTGTAGAGATCAGGACAGAGATGAACCACATTGTAACAAACGGTTGACTTACTGGGACATTTGTAGTTGGGACACTTCTTATCTGTGGAAGGAAATAGAGAGACACAAATGGATTAGGACATTTTCCAGTCAATGATTTACACAGAAGTAATGTTAGAGTCTTGTATCAGAACCAAGGGGTTCACTAGCGTGTGTGTGTGTGTGTGTGTGTGTGTGTGTGTGTGTGTGTGTGTGTGTGTGTGTGTGTGTGTGTGTGTGTGTGTGTGTGTGTGTGCGCGTGCGCGTGTGTGTGTGTGTGCACCTTCACAGATGCGTGTGGTGAGGTTCTGTAGAAAGGAGTCATCCAGCAGCTCAGCGAAGTTCTCCAGGACGAAGGAGAAGCCTGGTTTAGGGTCGCTCTTACAGACCACATCACTGAGCTGTTCATGGTTGGGCTGACGGCCAGAGTAGTCCTTCACTCCCAGACCACCCACCTGACAGAGAGAGGGGGGCAGGGTTAGTGTGTGTGTGTGTGTGTGTGGTAGGTGTGTGTGTGTGTGGTAGGTGTGTGTGTGTGTGTGTGTGTGTGTGTGTGTGTGTGTGTGTGTGTGTGTGTGTGTGTGTGTGTGTGTGTGTGTGTGTGTGTGTGTGTGTGTGTGTGTGTGTGTGTGTGTGTGTGTGTGTGTGTGTGTGTGTGTGTGTGTGTGTGTGTGTGTGTGTCTAATGGATTGTGCGTTGTGATATGATGTTGCTGGTCGTACTGAAGCCTCCATCCTTCGAGTTCGAGGAGGTTTCCCACAGTGTGTGGTCCCTTACCTTGATGTGGACCAGACGGGGAGGTTTCCCACAGGGTCCCTTACCTTGATGTGGACCAGACGGGGAGGTTTCCCACAGGGTCCCTTACCTTGATGTGGACCAGACGGGGAGGTTTCCCACAGGGTCCCTTACCTTGATGTGGACCAGACGGGGAGGTTTCCCACAGGGTCCCTTACCTTGATGTGGACCAGACGGGGAGGTTTCCCACAGGATCCCTTACCTTGATGTGGACCAGACGGGGAGGTTTCCCACAGGATCCCTTACCTTGGTGTGGACCAGACGGGGAGGTTTAACACAGGATCCCTTACCTTGATGTGGACCAGACGGGGAGGTTTCCCACAGGGTCCCTTACCTTGGTGTGGACCAGACGGGGAGGTTTCCCACAGGGTCCCTTACCTTGGTGTGGACCAGACGGGGAGGTTTCCCACAGGGTCCCTTACCTTGGTGTGGACCAGACGGGGAGGTTTCCCACAGGGTCCCTTACCTTGGTGTGGACCAGACGGGGAGGTTTCCCACAGGATCCCTTACCTTGGTGTGGACCAGACGGGGAGGTTTCCCACAGGATCCCTTACCTTGGTGTGGACCAGACGGGGAGGTTTCCCACAGGATCCCTTACCTTGATGTGGACCAGACGGGGAGGTTTCCCACAGGGTCCCTTACCTTGATGTGGACCAGACGGGGAGGTTTCCCACAGGGTCCCTTACCTTGATGTGGACCAGACGGGGAGGTTTCCCACAGGGTCCCTTACCTTGGTGTGGACCAGACGGGGAGGTTTCCCACAGGGTCCCTTACCTTGATGTGGACCAGACGGGGAGGTTTCCCACAGGGTCCCTTACCTTGGTGTGGACCAGACGGGGAGGTTTCCCACAGGATCCCTTACCATGATGTTGACCAGACGGGGAGGTTTCCCACAGTGTCCCTTACCTTGATGTGGACCAGACGGGGAGGTTTCCCACAGTGTCCCTTACCTTGATGTGGACCAGGCGGGGAGGTTTCCCACAGGGTCCCTTACCTTGATGTGGACCAGACGGGGAGGTTTCCCACAGGGTCCCTTACCTTGATGTGGACCAGACGGGGAGGTTTCCCACAGGGTCCCTTACCTTGATGTGGACCAGACGGGGAGGTTTCCCACAGTGTCCCTTACCTTGATGTGGACCAGACGGGGAGGTTTCCCACAGGGTCCCTTACCTTGATGTGGACCAGACGGGGAGGTTTCCCACAGGGTCCCTTACCTTGATGTGGACCAGACGGGGAGGTTTCCCACAGGATCCCTTACCATGATGTTGACCAGACGGGGAGGTTTCCCACAGTGTCCCTTACCTTGATGTGGACCAGACGGGGAGGTTTCCCACAGGGTCCCTTACCTTGATGTGGACCAGACGGGGAGGTTTCCCACAGGATCCCTTACCTTGGTGTGGACCAGACGGGGAGGTTTCCCACAGGATCCCTTACCATGATGTTGACCAGACGGGGAGGTTTCCCACAGGGTCCCTTACCTTGATGTGGACCAGACGGGGAGGTTTTCCACAGGATCCCTTACCTTGGTGTGGACCAGACGGGGAGGTTTCCCACAGGATCCCTTACCTTGATGTGGACCAGACGGGGAGGTTTCCCACAGTGTCCCTTACCTTGATGTGGACCAGACGGAGAGGTTTCCCACAGTGTCCCTTACCTTGATGTGGACCAGACGGGGAGGTTTCCCACAGGATCCCTTACCTTGGTGTGGACCAGACGGGGAGGTTTCCCACAGGATCCCTTACCTTGGTGTGGACAAGACGGGGAGGTTTCCCACAGGATCCCTTACCTTGGTGTGGACCAGACGGGGAGGTTTCCCACAGGGTCCCTTACCTTGGTGTGGACCAGACGGGGAGGTTTCCCACAGGGTCCCTTACCTTGATGTGGACCAGACGGGGAGGTTTCCCACAGGGTCCCTTACCTTGGTGTGGACCAGACGGGGAGGTTTCCCACAGTGTCCCTTACCTTGATGTGGACCAGACGGAGAGGTTTCCCACAGGGTCCCTTACCTTGATGTGGACCAGACGGGGAGGTTTCCCACAGGGTCCCTTACCTTGATGTGGACCAGACGGGGAGGTTTCCCACAGGATCCCTTACCATGATGTTGACCAGACGGGGAGGTTTCCCACAGTGTGTGATCCCTTACCTTGATGTGGACCAGACGGGGAGGTTTCCCACAGTGTGTGGTCCCTTACCTTGATGTGGACCAGACGGGGAGGTTTCCCACAGGGTCCCTTACCTTGATGTGGACCAGACGGGGAGGTTTCCCACAGGGTCCCTTACCTTGATGTGGACCAGACGGGGAAGTTTCCCACAGGGTCCCTTACCTTGATGTGGACCAGACGGGGAGGTTTCCCACAGGGTCCCTTACCTTGATGTGGACCAGACGGGGAGGTTTCCCACAGGATCCCTTACCTTGATGTGGACCAGACGGGGAGGTTTCCCACAGGATCCCTTACCTTGGTGTGGACCAGACGGGGAGGTTTCCCACAGGATCCCTTACCTTGATGTGGACCAGACGGGGAGGTTTCCCACAGGGTCCCTTACCTTGGTGTGGACCAGACGGGGAGGTTTCCCACAGGGTCCCTTACCTTGGTGTGGACCAGACGGGGAGGTTTCCCACAGGGTCCCTTACCTTGGTGTGGACCAGACGGGGAGGTTTCCCACAGGGTCCCTTACCTTGGTGTGGACCAGACGGGGAGGTTTCCCACAGGATCCCTTACCTTGGTGTGGACCAGACGGGGAGGTTTCCCACAGGATCCCTTACCTTGGTGTGGACCAGACGGGGAGGTTTCCCACAGGATCCCTTACCTTGATGTGGACCAGACGGGGAGGTTTCCCACAGGGTCCCTTACCTTGATGTGGACCAGACGGGGAGGTTTCCCACAGGGTCCCTTACCTTGATGTGGACCAGACGGGGAGGTTTCCCACAGGGTCCCTTACCTTGGTGTGGACCAGACGGGGAGGTTTCCCACAGGGTCCCTTACCTTGATGTGGACCAGACGGGGAGGTTTCCCACAGGGTCCCTTACCTTGGTGTGGACCAGACGGGGAGGTTTCCCACAGGATCCCTTACCATGATGTTGACCAGACGGGGAGGTTTCCCACAGTGTCCCTTACCTTGATGTGGACCAGACGGGGAGGTTTCCCACAGTGTCCCTTACCTTGATGTGGACCAGGCGGGGAGGTTTCCCACAGGGTCCCTTACCTTGATGTGGACCAGACGGGGAGGTTTCCCACAGGGTCCCTTACCTTGATGTGGACCAGACGGGGAGGTTTCCCACAGGGTCCCTTACCTTGATGTGGACCAGACGGGGAGGTTTCCCACAGTGTCCCTTACCTTGATGTGGACCAGACGGGGAGGTTTCCCACAGGGTCCCTTACCTTGATGTGGACCAGACGGGGAGGTTTCCCACAGGGTCCCTTACCTTGATGTGGACCAGACGGGGAGGTTTCCCACAGGATCCCTTACCATGATGTTGACCAGACGGGGAGGTTTCCCACAGTGTCCCTTACCTTGATGTGGACCAGACGGGGAGGTTTCCCACAGGGTCCCTTACCTTGATGTGGACCAGACGGGGAGGTTTCCCACAGGATCCCTTACCTTGGTGTGGACCAGACGGGGAGGTTTCCCACAGGATCCCTTACCATGATGTTGACCAGACGGGGAGGTTTCCCACAGGATCCCTTACCATGATGTTGACCAGACGGGGAGGTTTCCCACAGGGTCCCTTACCTTGATGTGGACCAGACGGGGAGGTTTCCCACAGGATCCCTTACCTTGGTGTGGACCAGACGGGGAGGTTTCCCACAGGATCCCTTACCTTGATGTGGACCAGACGGGGAGGTTTCCCACAGTGTCCTTTACCTTGATGTGGACCAGACGGAGAGGTTTCCCACAGTGTCCCTTACCTTGATGTGGACCAGACGGGGAGGTTTCCCACAGGATCCCTTACCTTGGTGTGGACCAGACGGGGAGGTTTCCCACAGGATCCCTTACCTTGGTGTGGACCAGACGGGGAGGTTTCCCACAGGATCCCTTACCTTGGTGTGGACCAGACGGGGAGGTTTCCCACAGGGTCCCTTACCTTGGTGTGGACCAGACGGGGAGGTTTCCCACAGGGTCCCTTACCTTGATGTGGACCAGACGGGGAGGTTTCCCACAGGGTCCCTTACCTTGGTGTGGACCAGACGGGGAGGTTTCCCACAGTGTCCCTGACCTTGATGTGGACCAGACGGGGAGGTTTCCCACAGGGTCCCTTACCTTGATGTGGACCAGACGGGGAGGTTTCCCACAGGGTCCCTTACCTTGATGTGGACCAGACGGGGAGGTTTCCCACAGGGTCCCTTACCTTGATGTGGACCAGACGGGGAGGTTTCCCACAGGATCCCTTACCATGATGTTGACCAGACGGGGAGGTTTCCCACAGTGTCCCTTACCTTGATGTGGACCAGACGGGGAGGTTTCCCACAGGGTCCCTTACCTTGATGTGGACCAGACGGGGAGGTTTCCCACAGGGTCCCTTACCTTGATGTGGACCAGACGGGGAGGTTTCCCACAGGGTCCATTACCTTGATGTGGACCAGACGGGGAGGTTTCCCACAGGGTCCCTTACCTTGATGTGGACCAGACGGGGAGGTTTCCCACAGGGTCCCTTACCTTGATGTGGACCAGACGGGGAGGTTTCCCACAGGGTCCCTTACCTTGATGTGGACCAGACGGGGAGGTTTCCCACAGGATCCCTTACCATGATGTTGACCAGACGGGGAGGTTTCCCACAGTGTCCCTTACCTTGATGTGGACCAGACGGGGAGGTTTCCCACAGGGTCCCTTACCTTGATGTGGACCAGACGGGGAGGTTTCCCACAGGGTCCCTTACCTTGATGTGGACCAGACGGGGAGGTTTCCCACAGGGTCCCTTACCTTGATGTGGACCAGACGGGGAGGTTTCCCACAGGGTCCCTTACCTTGATGTGGACCAGACGGGGAGGTTTCCCACAGGGTCCCTTACCTTGATGTGGACCAGACGGGGAGGTTTCCCACAGGGTCCCTTACCTTGATGTGGACCAGACGGGGAGGTTTCCCACAGGGTCCCTTACCATGATGTTGACCAGACGGGGAGGTTTCCCACAGGGTCCCTTACCTTGATGTGGACCAGACGGGGAGGTTTCCCACAGGGTCCCTTACCTTGATGTGGACCAGACGGGGAGGTTTCCCACAGTGTGTGATCCCTTACCTTGATGTGGACCAGACGGGGAGGTTTCCCACAGTGTGTGGTCCCTTACCTTGGTGTGGACCAGACGGGGAGGTTTCCCACAGGGTCCCTTACCTTGGTGTGGACCAGACGGGGAGGTTTCCCACAGTGTGTGATCCCTTACCTTGGTGTGGACCAGACGGGGAGGTTTCCCACAGTGTGTGGTCTCTTACCTTGATGTGGACCAGACGGGGAGGTTTCCCACAGGGTCCCTTACCTTGGTGTGGACCAGACGGGGAGGTTTCCCACAGTGTGTGATCCCTTACCTTGTTGTGGACCAGACGGGGAGGTTTCCCACAGTGTGTGGTCTCTTACCTTGATGCCCTTCACAGGGTGTGGTCTCTTACCTTGACGCCCTTCACAGTGTGTTGTCTCTTACCTTGATGCCCTTCACAGGGTGTGGTCTCTTACCTTGATGCCCTTCACAAGGTGTGGTCTCTTACCTTGATGCCCTTCACAGGGTGTGGTCTCTTACCTTGATGCCCTTCACAGGGTGTGGTCTCTTACCTTGATGCCCTTCACAGGGTGTGGTCTCTTACCTTGATGCCCTTCACAGGGTGTGGTCTCTTACCTTGATGCCCTTCACAGGGTGTGGTCTCTTACCTTGACGCCCTTCACAGGGTGTGGTCTCTTACCTTGATGCCCTTCACAGGGTGTGGTCTCTTACCTTGACGCCCTTCACAGGGTGTGGTCTCTTACCTTGATGCCCTTCACAGGGTGTGGTCTCTTACCTTGACGCCCTTCACAGGGTGTGGTCTCTTACCTTGACGCCCTTCACAGGGTGTGGTCTCTTACCTTGACGCCCTTCACAGGGTGTGGTCTCTTACCTTGACGCCCTTCACAGTGTGTGGTCTCTTACCTTGACGCCCTTCACAGGGTGTGGTCTCTTACCTTGACGCCCTTCACAGTGTGTGGTCTCTTACCTTGATGCCCTTCACAGGGTGTGGTCTCTTACCTTGATGCCCTTCCCACAGAGCGTGTTGAGCGGTGTTTTATCTCTGGTGATATCAGAGCGTCCGTCGGTGAGCACTAGGACCACGCGGTTCTCCTGCTGCAGACGGTCAATCATGTTGGTCAGAGAGAACTGCAGAGCCTCCCCTGTATAGGTGGCCTCGGCCAGCCAGCGCAGGTCCCGTACCGCCCTACACACAGACACACAGAGACAGGCACAGACACACACAGAGACACACACACAGAGACACACACAGAGACACACACAGAGACAGGCACAGACAGAAAAGACGGACAGACACACAGACACCGACAGACACACACATAGGCACGTATGTTAAGTACTGAAGAGCCTCTCCTGTATAGTGGGCCTCAGCCAGTGCAGGTCCTGTACTGCCCTACACCCAATGTACAGAGCGATGATTGTGTGTGTGTGTGTTTGTATGTGTTGGTACGTGTGTATGTGTGTGTGTGTGTGTGTGTACTTACTGTTTGAGCTCAGTGAGTGTGTGTCTACAGTTGTGTTGGTACGTGTGTGTGTGTGTGTTTGTATGTGTTTGTATGTGTTGGTACGTGTGTGTGTGTGTGTGTACTTACTGTTTGAGCTCAGTGTGTGTGTGTGTGTGTGTGTGTGTGTGTGTGTGTGTGTGTGTGTGTGTGTGTGTGTGTGTGTGTGTGTGTGTGTGTGTGTGTGTGTGTGTGTGTGTGTGTGTGTAGTTACTGTTTGAGCTCAGTGAGTGTGTGTGTGTGTACTTACTGTTTGAGCTCAGTGAGTGCGTGAGTGTGTGTGTGTGTGTGTGTGTGTGTGTGTGTGTGTGTGTGTGTGTGTGTGTGTGTGTGTGTGTGTGTACTTACTGTTTGAGCTCAGTGAGTGTGTGAGTGTGTGTGTACTTATTGTTTGAGCTCAGTGAGTGTGTGTGTGTGTGTGTGTGTGTGTGTGTGTGTGTGTGTGTGTGTGTGTGTGTGTGTGTGTGTGTGTGTGTGTGTGTGTGTGTGTGTACTTACTGTTTGA